>NW_027209947.1:0-214613 GCF_027789765.1 Dendropsophus ebraccatus | reverse complement strand
CGCACTGCAATTGCCGACTGTACCTGGCTTAAGCCGTAAGTCCCCTCCCCCATCCGCGGTAAGCCCCGCCCCCGGCAGCCGACGCTTGCAATGCACTGCATTGGCCTGACTGTACCGGGCTTAAGCCGGTAAGCCATCGCCCCCATCGCGCGGCATGTTCAATAAAACAAATGGCGGTGCTATGCCATGAGAAGTAACAGCGGCCCCAGCGCAAAAGGTAACGAAGTGTTGGCGTCTGCTGAAGAGGTGGCAGTAAGCATTGCGTGTTGTCAACTGTACCAGGCTAAAGCCGGTAAGCCCCGCCCCCACCCAATGCACGTGGCCAATCATACCAGGCTTAAGCCGGCGAGCCACGCCCCCTGCGCCGACCCAATGCTATGTAATTCACTGCAATGCAATTGGTTTTTTGCCCTTAGTGGGAGTTAAACCCAGGACCCCAGCGCTGCAAGGCTACTGTGCTAACCACTGAACCACCGTGCTGCCTCTACTCCAATGCAATTTAAATGAGGCATGTTTAAAAAACAAGTGGCGGTGCTATGTTATGAAAAGTAGCAGCCGCTTCAGCGCCAAAGGAAAATGATGGGTTGCGTCTGCTGAAAAGGTGACAGTAAGCATTGCATGTTGCCATAGTTGCACACTGTACCTGGCATGACGCGGTAAGCCCCGCCCCCATGGCGGTAAGCCCCGCCCCCCCCCCGGCACCGACGCTATGCAATGCACTGCATGTTTCCATCTGTACCGGGCTTAAGCCGGTAAGCCCCGCCCCATCGCGGTAAGCCCCGCCCCCGGCACCGACGCTACGCAATGCACTGCAAGTTGCCGACTGTACCGGGCTTAAGCCGGTAAGCCCCGCCCCCGGCACCGACGCTATGCAATGCACTGCAAGTTGCCGACTGTACCGGGCTTAAGCCGGTAAGCCCCGCCCCCGGCACCGACGCTATGCAATGCACTGCAAGTTGCCGACTGTACCGGGCTTAAGCCGGTAAGCCCCGCCCCATCGCGGTAAGCCCCGCCCCCCGGCACCGACGCTACGCAACGCACTGCAAATTGCCGACTGTACCGGGCTTAAGCCGGTAAGCCCGCCCCCATCGCGGTAAGCCCCGCCCCCGGCACCGACGCTATGCAATGCACTGCAAGTTGCCGACTGTACCGGGCTTAAGCCGGTAAGCCACGCCCCCATCGCGCGGGCATGTTCAATAAAACAAATGGCGGTGCTATGCCATGAGAAGTAACAGCGGCCCCAGCGCAAAAGGTAACGAAGTGTTGCGTCTGCTGAAGAGGTGGCAGTAAGCATTGCGTGTTGTCAACTGTACCAGGCTAAAGCCGGTAAGCCCCGCCCCCACCCAATGCACGTGGCCAATCATACCAGGCTTAAGCCGGCGAGCCACGCCCCCTGCGCCGACCCAATGCTATGTAATTCACTGCAATGCAATTGGTTTTTTGCCCTTAGTGGGAGTTGAACCCAGGACCCCAGCGCTGCAAGGCTACTGTGCTAACCACTGAGCCACCGTGCTGCCTCTACTCCAATGCAATTTAAATGAGGGCATGTTTAAAAAACAAGTGGCGGTGCTATGTTATGAAAAGTAGCAGCCGCTTCAGCGCCAAAGGAAATGATGGGTTGCGTCTGCTGAAAAGGTGACAGTAAGCATTGCATGTTGCCATAGTTGCACACTGTACCTGGCATGACGCGGTAAGCCCCGCCCCCATGGCGGTAAGCCCCGCCCCCGGCACCGACGCTACGCAATGCACTGGGTGTTGCCGACTGTACAGGGCTTAAGCCGGTAAGCCCCGCCCCATCGCGGTAAGCCCCGCCCGCCCGACGCTATGCAATGCACTGCATGTTTCCATCTGTACCGGGCTTAAGCCGGTAAGCCCCGCCCCATCGCGGTAAGCCCCGCCCCCGGCACCGACGCTATGCAATGCACTGCAATTTGCCGACTGTACCGGCTTAAGCCGGTAAGCCCCCGCCCCCGCACCGACGCTATGCAATGCACTGCAAGTTGCCGACTGTACCGGGCTTAAGCCGGTAAGCCCCGCCCCATCGCGGTAAGCCCCGCCCCCATCGCGGTAAGCCCCGCCCCCGGCACCGACGCTATGCAATGCACTGCAAGTTGCCGACTGTACCGGGCTTAAGCCGGTAAGCCACGCCCCCATCGCGCGGGCATGTTCAATAAAACAAATGGCGGTGCTATGCCATGAGAAGTAACAGCGGCCCCAGCGCAAAAGGTAACGAAGTGTTGCGTCTGCTGAAGAGGTGGCAGTAAGCATTGCGTGTTGTCAACTGTACCAGGCTAAAGCCGGTAAGCCCCGCCCCCACCCAATGCACGTGGCCAATCATACCAGGCTTAAGCCGGCGAGCCACGCCCCCTGCGCCGACCCAATGCTATGTAATTCACTGCAATGCAATTGGTTTTTTGCCCTTAGTGGGAGTTGAACCCAGGACCCCAGCGCTGCAAGGCTACTGTGCTAACCACTGAACCACCGTGCTGCCTCTACTCCAATGCAATTTAAATGAGGGCATGTTTAAAAAAACAAGTGGCGGTGCTATGTTATGAAAAGTAGCAGCCGCTTCAGCGCCAAAGGAAATGATGGGTTGCGTCTGCTGAAAAGGTGACAGTAAGCATTGCATGTTGCCATAGTTGCACACTGTACCTGGCATGACGCGGTAAGCCCCGCCCCCATGGCGGTAAGCCCCGCCCCCGGCACCGACGCTACGCAATGCACTGTGTGTTGCCGACTGTACAGGGCTTAAGCCGGTAAGCCCCGCCCCATCGCGGTAAGCCCCGCCCCCGGCACCGACGCTATGCAATGCACTGCATGTTTCCATCTGTACCGGGCTTAAGCCGGTAAGCCCCGCCCCATCGCGGTAAGCCCCGCCCCCGGCACCGACGCTACGCAATGCACTGCAAGTTGCCGACTGTACCGGGCTTAAGCCGGTAAGCCCCGCCCCCGCCACCGACGCTATGCAATGCACTGCAAGTTGCCGACTGTACCGGGCTTAAGCCGGTAAGCCCCGCCCCCGGCACCGACGCTATGCAATGCACTGCAAGTTGCCGACTGTACCGGGCTTAAGCCGGTAAGCCCCGCCCCATCGCGGTAAGCCCCGCCCCCCGGCACCGACGCTACGCAACGCACTGCAAATTGCCGACTGTACCGGGCTTAAGCCGGTAAGCCCCGCCCCCATCGCGGTAAGCCCCGCCCCCGGCACCGACGCTATGCAATGCACTGCAAGTTGCCGACTGTACCGGGCTTAAGCCGGTAAGCCACGCCCCCATCGCGCGGGCATGTTCAATAAAACAAATGGCGGTGCTATGCCATGAGAAGTAACAGCGGCCCCAGCGCAAAAGGTAACGAAGTGTTGCGTCTGCTGAAGAGGTGGCAGTAAGCATTGCGTGTTGCCAACTGTACCAGGCTAAAGCCGGTAAGCCCCGCCCCCACCCAATGCACGTGGCCAATCATACCAGGCTTAAGCCGGCGAGCCACGCCCCCTGCGCCGACCCAATGCTATGTAATTCACTGCAATGCAATTGGTTTTTTGCCCTTAGTGGGAGTTGAACCCAGGACCCCAGCGCTGCAAGGCTACTGTGCTAACCACTGAGCCACCGTGCTGCCTCTACTCCAATGCAATTTAAATGAGGGCATGTTTAAAAAAACAAGTGGCGGTGCTATGTTATGAAAAGTAGCAGCCGCTTCAGCGCCAAAGGAAATGATGGGTTGCGTCTGCTGAAAAGGTGACAGTAAGCATTGCATGTTGCCATAGTTGCACACTGTACCTGGCATGACGCGGTAAGCCCCGCCCCCATGGCGGTAAGCCCCGCCCCCGGCACCGACGCTACGCAATGCACTGTGTGTTGCCGACTGTACAGGGCTTAAGCCGGTAAGCCCCGCCCCATCGCGGTAAGCCCCGCCCCCCGCACCGACGCTATGCAATGCACTGCATGTTGCCCACTGTACCGGGCTTAAGCCGGTAACCGAATCGCCCCCGCCCCCGGCACCGACGCTATGCAATGCACTGCAAGTTGCCGACTGTACCGGGCTTAAGCCGGTAAGCCCCGCCCCCGGCACCGACGCTATGCAATGCACTGCAAGTTGCCGACTGTACCGGGCTTAAGCCGGTAAGCCCCGCCCCATCGCGGTAAGCCCCGCCCCCCGGCACCGACGCTACGCAACGCACTGCAAATTGCCGACTGTACCGGGCTTAAGCCGGTAAGCCCCGCCCCCATCGCGGTAAGCCCCGCCCCCGGCACCGACGCTATGCAATGCACTGCAAGTTGCCGACTGTACCGGGCTTAAGCCGGTAAGCCACGCCCCCATCGCGCGGGCATGTTCAATAAAACAAATGGCGGTGCTATGCCATGAGAAGTAACAGCGGCCCCAGCGCAAAAGGTAACGAAGTGTTGCGTCTGCTGAAGAGGTGGCAGTAAGCATTGCGTGTTGTCAACTGTACCAGGCTAAAGCCGGTAAGCCCCCCCCCCACCCAATGCACGTGGCCAATCATACCAGGCTTAAGCCGGCGAGCCACGCCCCCTGCGCCGACCCAATGCTATGTAATTCACTGCAATGCAATTGGTTTTTTGCCCTTAGTGGGAGTTGAACCCAGGACCCCAGCGCTGCAAGGCTACTGTGCTAACCACTGAACCACCGTGCTGCCTCTACTCCAATGCAATTTAAATGAGGGCATGTTTAAAAAAACAAGTGGCGGTGCTATGTTATGAAAAGTAGCAGCCGCTTCAGCGCCAAAGGAAATGATGGGTTGCGTCTGCTGAAAAGGTGACAGTAAGCATTGCATGTTGCCATAGTTGCACACTGTACCTGGCATGACGCGGTAAGCCCCGCCCCCATGGCGGTAAGCCCCGCCCCCGCACCGACGCGACGCAATGCACTGTGTGTTGCCGACTGTACAGGGCTTAAGCCGGTAAGCCCCGCCCCATCGCGGTAAGCCCCGCCCCCGGCACCGACGCTATGCAATGCACTGCATGTTTCCATCTGTACCGGGCTTAAGCCGGTAAGCCCCGCCCCATCGCGGTAAGCCCCGCCCCCGGCACCGACGCTACGCAATGCACTGCAAGTTGCCGACTGTACCGGGCTTAAGCCGGTAAGCCCCGCCCCCGGCACCGACGCTATGCAATGCACTGCAAGTTGCCGACTGTACCGGGCTTAAGCCGGTAAGCCCCGCCCCCGGCACCGACGCTATGCAATGCACTGCAAGTTGCCGACTGTACCGGGCTTAAGCCGGTAAGCCCCGCCCCATCGCGGTAAGCCCCGCCCCCCGGCACCGACGCTACGCAACGCACTGCAAATTGCCGACTGTACCGGGCTTAAGCCGGTAAGCCCCGCCCCCATCGCGGTAAGCCCCGCCCCCGGCACCGACGCTATGCAATGCACTGCAAGTTGCCGACTGTACCGGGCTTAAGCCGGTAAGCCACGCCCCCATCGCGCGGGCATGTTCAATAAAACAAATGGCGGTGCTATGCCATGAGAAGTAACAGCGGCCCCAGCGCAAAAGGTAACGAAGTGTTGCGTCTGCTGAAGAGGTGGCAGTAAGCATTGCGTGTTGTCAACTGTACCAGGCTAAAGCCGGTAAGCCCCGCCCCCACCCAATGCACGTGGCCAATCATACCAGGCTTAAGCCGGCGAGCCACGCCCCCTGCGCCGACCCAATGCTATGTAATTCACTGCAATGCAATTGGTTTTTTGCCCTTAGTGGGAGTTGAACCCAGGACCCCAGCGCTGCAAGGCTACTGTGCTAACCACTGAACCACCGTGCTGCCTCTACTCCAATGCAATTTAAATGAGGGCATGTTTAAAAAAACAAGTGGCGGTGCTATGTTATGAAAAGTAGCAGCCGCTTCAGCGCCAAAGGAAATGATGGGTTGCGTCTGCTGAAAAGGTGACAGTAAGCATTGCATGTTGCCATAGTTGCACACTGTACCTGGCATGACGCGGTAAGCCCCGCCCCCATGGCGGTAAGCCCCGCCCCCGGCACCGACGCTACGCAATGCACTGTGTGTTGCCGACTGTACAGGGCTTAAGCCGGTAAGCCCCGCCCCATCGCGGTAAGCCCCGCCCCCGCACCGACGCTATGCAATGCACTGCATGTTTCCATCTGTACCGGGCTTAAGCCGGTAAGCCCCGCCCCATCGCGGTAAGCCCCGCCCCCGGCACCGACGCTACGCAATGCACTGCAAGTTGCCGACTGTACCGGGCTTAAGCCGGTAAGCCCCGCCCCCGGCACCGACGCTATGCAATGCACTGCAAGTTGCCGACTGTACCGGGCTTAAGCCGGTAAGCCCCGCCCCCGGCACCGACGCTATGCAATGCACTGCAAGTTGCCGACTGTACCGGGCTTAAGCCGGTAAGCCCCGCCCCATCGCGGTAAGCCCCGCCCCCCGGCACCGACGCTACGCACTGCACTGCAAATTGCCGACTGTACCGGGCTTAAGCCGGTAAGCCCCGCCCCCATCGCGGTAAGCCCCGCCCCCGGCACCGACGCTATGCAATGCACTGCAAGTTGCCGACTGTACCGGCTTAAGCCGGTAAGCCACGCCCCCATCGCGCGGGCATGTTCAATAAAACAAATGGCGGTGCTATGCCATGAGAAGTAACAGCGGCCCCAGCGCAAAAGGTAACGAAGTGTTGCGTCTGCTGAAGAGGTGGCAGTAAGCATTGCGTGTTGTCAACTGTACCAGGCTAAAGCCGGTAAGCCCCGCCCCCACCCAATGCACGTGGCCAATCATACCAGGCTTAAGCCGGCGAGCCACGCCCCCTGCGCCGACCCAATGCTATGTAATTCACTGCAATGCAATTGGTTTTTTGCCCTTAGTGGGAGTTGAACCCAGGACCCCAGCGCTGCAAGGCTACTGTGCTAACCACTGAGCCACCGTGCTGCCTCTACTCCAATGCAATTTAAATGAGGGCATGTTTAAAAAAACAAGTGGCGGTGCTATGTTATGAAAAGTAGCAGCCGCTTCAGCGCCAAAGGAAATGATGGGTTGCGTCTGCTGAAAAGGTGACAGTAAGCATTGCATGTTGCCATAGTTGCACACTGTACCTGGCATGACGCGGTAAGCCCCGCCCCCATGGCGGTAAGCCCCGCCCCCGGCACCGACGCTACGCAATGCACTGTGTTTTGCCGACTGTACAGGGCTTAAGCCGGTAAGCCCCCGCCCCATCGCGGTAAGCCCCGCCCCCGGCACCGACGCTACGCAATGCACTGCAAGTTGCCGACTGTACCGGGCTTAAGCCGGTAAGCCCCCCCCCGGCACCGACGCTATGCAATGCACTGCAAGTTGCCGACTGTACCGGGCTTAAGCCGGTAAGCCCCGCCCCCGGCACCGACGCTATGCAATGCACTGCAAGTTGCCGACTGTACGGGCTTAAGCCGGTAAGCCCCGCCCCAACGCGGTAAGCCCCGCCCCCCGGCACCGACGCTACGCAACGCACTGCAAATTGCCGACTGTACCGGCTTAAGCCGGTAAGCCCCCGCCCCCATCGCGGTAAGCCCCGCCCCCGCACCGACGCTATGCAATGCACTGCAAGTTGCCGACTGTACCGGGCTTAAGCCGGTAAGCCACGCCCCCATCGCGCGGGCATGTTCAATAAAACAAATGGCGGTGCTATGCCATGAGAAGTAACAGCGGCCCCAGCGCAAAAGGTAACGAAGTGTTGCGTCTGCTGAAGAGGTGGCAGTAAGCATTGCGTGTTGTCAACTGTACCAGGCTAAAGCCGGTAAGCCCCGCCCCCACCCAATGCACGTGGCCAATCATACCAGGCTTAAGCCGGCGAGCCACGCCCCCTGCGCCGACCCAATGCTATGTAATTCACTGCAATGCAATTGGTTTTTTGCCCTTAGTGGGAGTTGAACCCAGGACCCCAGCGCTGCAAGGCTACTGTGCTAACCACTGAACCACCGTGCTGCCTCTACTCCAATGCAATTTAAATGAGGGCATGTTTAAAAAAACAAGTGGCGGTGCTATGTTATGAAAAGTAGCAGCCGCTTCAGCGCCAAAGGAAATGATGGGTTGCGTCTGCTGAAAAGGTGACAGTAAGCATTGCATGTTGCCATAGTTGCACACTGTACCTGGCATGACGCGGTAAGCCCCGCCCCCATGGCGGTAAGCCCCGCCCCCGGCACCGACGCTACGCAATGCACTGTGTGTTGCCGACTGTACAGGGCTTAAGCCGGTAAGCCCCGCCCCATCGCGGTAAGCCCCGCCCCCGGCACCGACGCTATGCAATGCACTGCATGTTTCCATCTGTACCGGGCTTAAGCCGGTAAGCCCCGCCCCATCGCGGTAAGCCCCGCCCCCGGCACCGACGCTACGCAATGCACTGCAAGTTGCCGACTGTACCGGGCTTAAGCCGGTAAGCCCCGCCCCCGGCACCGACGCTATGCAATGCACTGCAAGTTGCCGACTGTACCGGCTTAAGCCGGTAAGCCCCGCCCCCGGCACCGACGCTATGCAATGCACTGCAAGTTGCCGACTGTACCGGGCTTAAGCCGGTAAGCCCCGCCCCATCGCGGTAAGCCCCGCCCCCCGGCACCGACGCTACGCAACGCACTGCAAATTGCCGACTGTACCGGGCTTAAGCCGGTAAGCCCCGCCCCCATCGCGGTAAGCCCCGCCCCCGGCACCGACGCTATGCAATGCACTGCAAGTTGCCGACTGTACCGGGCTTAAGCCGGTAAGCCACGCCCCCATCGCGCGGGCATGTTCAATAAAACAAATGGCGGTGCTATGCCATGAGAAGTAACAGCGGCCCCAGCGCAAAAGGTAACGAAGTGTTGCGTCTGCTGAAGAGGTGGCAGTAAGCATTGCGTGTTGTCAACTGTACCAGGCTAAAGCCGGTAAGCCCCGCCCCCACCCAATGCACGTGGCCAATCATACCAGGCTTAAGCCGGCGAGCCACGCCCCCTGCGCCGACCCAATGCTATGTAATTCACTGCAATGCAATTGGTTTTTTGCCCTTAGTGGGAGTTGAACCCAGGACCCCAGCGCTGCAAGGCTACTGTGCTAACCACTGAACCACCGTGCTGCCTCTACTCCAATGCAATTTAAATGAGGGCATGTTTAAAAAAACAAGTGGCGGTGCTATGTTATGAAAAGTAGCAGCCGCTTCAGCGCCAAAGGAAATGATGGGTTGCGTCTGCTGAAAAGGTGACAGTAAGCATTGCATGTTGCCATAGTTGCACACTGTACCTGGCATGACGCGGTAAGCCCCGCCCCCATGGCGGTAAGCCCCGCCCCCGGCACCGACGCTACGCAATGCACTGTGTGTTGCCGACTGTACAGGGCTTAAGCCGGTAAGCCCCGCCCCATCGCGGTAAGCCCCGCCCCCGGCACCGACGCTATGCAATGCACTGCATGTTTCCATCTGTACCGGGCTTAAGCCGGTAAGCCCCGCCCCATCGCGGTAAGCCCCGCCCCCGGCACCGACGCTACGCAATGCACTGCAAGTTGCCGACTGTACCGGGCTTAAGCCGGTAAGCCCCGCCCCCGGCACCGACGCTATGCAATGCACTGCAAGTTGCCGACTGTACCGGGCTTAAGCCGTAAGCCCCGCCCCCGGCACCGACGCTATGCAATGCACTGCAAGTTGCCGACTGTACCGGGCTTAAGCCGGTAAGCCCCGCCCCATCGCGGTAAGCCCCGCCCCCCGGCACCGACGCTACGCACTGCACTGCAAATTGCCGACTGTACCGGGCTTAAGCCGGTAAGCCCCGCCCCCATCGCGGTAAGCCCCGCCCCCGGCACCGACGCTATGCAATGCACTGCAAGTTGCCGACTGTACCGGGCTTAAGCCGGTAAGCCACGCCCCCATCGCGCGGGCATGTTCAATAAAACAAATGGCGGTGCTATGCCATGAGAAGTAACAGCGGCCCCAGCGCAAAAGGTAACGAAGTGTTGCGTCTGCTGAAGAGGTGGCAGTAAGCATTGCGTGTTGTCAACTGTACCAGGCTAAAGCCGGTAAGCCCCGCCCCCACCCAATGCACGTGGCCAATCATACCAGGCTTAAGCCGGCGAGCCACGCCCCCTGCGCCGACCCAATGCTATGTAATTCACTGCAATGCAATTGGTTTTTTGCCCTTAGTGGGAGTTGAACCCAGGACCCCAGCGCTGCAAGGCTACTGTGCTAACCACTGAGCCACCGTGCTGCCTCTACTCCAATGCAATTTAAATGAGGGCATGTTTAAAAAAACAAGTGGCGGTGCTATGTTATGAAAAGTAGCAGCCGCTTCAGCGCCAAAGGAAATGATGGGTTGCGTCTGCTGAAAAGGTGACAGTAAGCATTGCATGTTGCCATAGTTGCACACTGTACCTGGCATGACGCGGTAAGCCCCCGCCCCCATGCGGTAAGCCCCGCCCCCGGCACCGACGCTACGCAATGCACTGTGTGTTGCCGACTGTACCGGGCTTAAGCCGGTAAGCCCCGCCCCATCGCGGTAAGCCCCGCCCCCGGCACCGACGCTACGCAATGCACTGCAAGTTGCCGACTGTACCGGGCTTAAGCCGGTAAGCCCCGCCCCATCGGCACCGACGCTACGCAATGCACTGCAAGTTGCCGACTGTACCGGGCTTAAGCCGGTAAGCCCCGCCCCCGGCACCGACGCTATGCAATGCACTGCAAGTTGCCGACTGTACCGGGCTTAAGCCGGTAAGCCCCGCCCCCTGCCCGGAAGCCCCGCCCCCCGGCACCGACGCTACGCAACGCACTGCAAATTGCCGACTGTACCGGGCTTAAGCCGGTAAGCCCCGCCCCCATCGCGGTAAGCCCCGCCCCCGGCACCGACGCTATGCAATGTTTAAAAATGTTTTAAAAATGTTTAAAAAAACAAGTGGCGGTGCTATGTTATGAAAAGTAGCAGCCGCTTCAGCGCCAAAGGAAATGATGGGTTGCGTCTGCTGAAAAGGTGACAGTAAGCATTGCATGTTGCCATAGTTGCACACTGTACCTGGCATGACGCGGTAAGCCCCGCCCCCATGGCGGTAACCCCGCCCCCGTCACCGACGCTACGCAATGCACTGTGTGTTGCCGACTGTACAGGCTTAAGCCGGTAAGCCCCGCCCCATTGCGGTAACCCCGCCCCCGGCACCGACGCTATGCAATGCACTGCATGTTTCCATCTGTACCGGCTTAAGCCGGTAAGCCCCGCCCCTCGCGGTAAGCCCCGCCCCCGGCAACCGACGCTACGCAATGCACTGCGTGTGCCGACTGTACCAGGCTTAAGCCGGTAGGCCCCGCCCCCGGCACCGACGCTATGCAATGCACTGCAATTGCAGCTGTACCGGCTTAAGCCGGTAAGCCCCGCCCCCGGCACCACCGACGCTATGCAATGCACTGCAAGTTGCCATGTTTACACTGTACCTGGCATGCCGGTAAGCCCCGCCCCATGGCGGTAAGCCCCGCCCCCGGCACCGACGCTACGCAATGCACTGTGTGTTGCCGACTGTACCGGGCTTAAGCCGGTAAGCCCCGCCCCATCGCGGTAAGCCCCGCCCCCGGCACCGACGCTATGCAATGCACTGCATGTTTCCATCTGTACCGGGCTTAAGCCGGTAAGCCCCGCCCCATCGCGGTAAGCCCCGCCCCCGGCACCGACGCTACGCAATGCACTGCAAGTTGCCGACTGTACCGGGCTTAAGCCGGTAAGCCCCGCCCCCGGCACCGACGCTATGCAATGCACTGCAAGTTGCCGACTGTACCGGGCTTAAGCCGGTAAGCCCCGCCCCCGGCACCGACGCTATGCAATGCACTGCAAGTTGCCGACTGTACCGGGCTTAAGCCGGTAAGCCCCGCCCCATCGCGGTAAGCCCCGCCCCCCGGCACCGACGCTACGCAACGCACTGCAAATTGCCGACTGTACCGGGCTTAAGCCGGTAAGCCCCGCCCCCATCGCGGTAAGCCCCGCCCCCGGCACCGACGCTATGCAATGCACTGCAAGTTGCCGACTGTACCGGGCTTAAGCCGGTAAGCCACGCCCCCATCGCGCGGGCATGTTCAATAAAACAAATGGCGGTGCTATGCCATGAGAAGTAACAGCGGCCCCAGCGCAAAGGTAACGAAGTGTTGCGTCTGCTGAAGAGGTGGCAGTAAGCATTGCGTGTTGTCAACTGTACCAGGCTAAAGCCGGTAAGCCCCGCCCCCACCCAATGCACGTGGCCAATCATACCAGGCTTAAGCCGGCGAGCCACGCCCCCTGCGCCGACCCAATGCTATGTAATTCACTGCAATGCAATTGGTTTTTTGCCCTTAGTGGGAGTTGAACCCAGGACCCCAGCGCTGCAAGGCTACTGTGCTAACCACTGAACCACCGTGCTGCCTCTACTCCAATGCAATTTAAATGAGGGCATGTTTAAAAAACAAGTGGCGGTGCTATGTTATGAAAAGTAGCAGCCGCTTCAGCGCCAAAGGAAATGATGGGTTGCGTCTGCTGAAAAGGTGACAGTAAGCATTGCATGTTGCCATAGTTGCACACTTTACCTGGCATGACGCGGTAAGCCCCGCCCCCATGGCGGTAAGCCCCGCCCCCGGCACCGACGCTACGCAATGCACTGTGTGTTGCCGACTGTACAGGGCTTAAGCCGGTAAGCCCCGCCCCATCGCGGTAAGCCCCGCCCCCGGCACCGACGCTATGCAATGCACTGCATGTTTCCATCTGTACCGGGCTTAAGCCGGTAAGCCCCGCCCCATCGCGGTAAGCCCCGCCCCCGGCACCGACGCTACGCAATGCACTGCAAGTTGCCGACTGTACCGGGCTTAAGCCGGTAAGCCCCGCCCCCGGCACCGACGCTATGCAATGCACTGCAAGTTGCCGACTGTACCGGGCTTAAGCCGGTAAGCCCCGCCCCCGGCACCGACGCTATGCAATGCACTGCAAGTTGCCGACTGTACCGGGCTTAAGCCGGTAAGCCCCGCCCCATCGCGGTAAGCCCCGCCCCCCGGCACCGACGCTACGCACTGCACTGCAAATTGCCGACTGTACCGGGCTTAAGCCGGTAAGCCCCGCCCCCATCGCGGTAAGCCCCGCCCCCGGCACCGACGCTATGCAATGCACTGCAAGTTGCCGACTGTACCGGGCTTAAGCCGGTAAGCCACGCCCCCATCGCGCGGGCATGTTCAATAAAACAAATGGCGGTGCTATGCCATGAGAAGTAACAGCGGCCCCAGCGCAAAAGGTAACGAAGTGTTGCGTCTGCTGAAGAGGTGGCAGTAAGCATTGCGTGTTGTCAACTGTACCAGGCTAAAGCCGGTAAGCCCCGCCCCCACCCAATGCACGTGGCCAATCATACCAGGCTTAAGCCGGCGAGCCACGCCCCCTGCGCCGACCCAATGCTATGTAATTCACTGCAATGCAATTGGTTTTTTGCCCTTAGTGGGAGTTGAACCCAGGACCCCAGCGCTGCAAGGCTACTGTGCTAACCACTGAGCCACCGTGCTGCCTCTACTCCAATGCAATTTAAATGAGGGCATGTTTAAAAAAACAAGTGGCGGTGCTATGTTATGAAAAGTAGCAGCCGCTTCAGCGCCAAAGGAAATGATGGGTTGCGTCTGCTGAAAAGGTGACAGTAAGCATTGCATGTTGCCATAGTTGCACACTGTACCTGGCATGACGCGGTAAGCCCCGCCCCCATGGCGGTAAGCCCCGCCCCCGGCACCGACGCTACGCAATGCACTGTGTGTTGCCGACTGTACCGGGCTTAAGCCGGTAAGCCCCGCCCCATCGCGGTAAGCCCCGCCCCCCGGCACCGACGCTACCCACGCACTGCAAATTGCCGACTGTACCGGGCTTAAGCCGGTAAGCCCCGCCCCCATCGCGGTAAGCCCCGCCCCCGGCACCGACGCTATGCAATGCACTGCAAGTTGCCGACTGTACCGGGCTTAAGCCGGTAAGCCACGCCCCCATCGCGCGGGCATGTTCAATAAAACAAATGGCGGTGCTATGCCATGAGAAGTAACAGCGGCCCCAGCGCAAAAGGTAACGAAGTGTTGCGTCTGCTGAAGAGGTGGCAGTAAGCATTGCGTGTTGTCAACTGTACCAGGCTAAAGCCGGTAAGCCCCGCCCCCACCCAATGCACGTGGCCAATCATACCAGGCTTAAGCCGGCGAGCCACGCCCCCTGCGCCGACCCAATGCTATGTAATTCACTGCAATGCAATTGGTTTTTTGCCCTTAGTGGGAGTTGAACCCAGGACCCCAGCGCTGCAAGGCTACTGTGCTAACCACTGAACCACCGTGCTGCCTCTACTCCAATGCAATTTAAATGAGGGCATGTTTAAAAAAACAAGTGGCGGTGCTATGTTATGAAAAGTAGCAGCCGCTTCAGCGCCAAAGGAAATGATGGGTTGCGTCTGCTGAAAAGGTGACAGTAAGCATTGCATGTTGCCATAGTTGCACACTGTACCTGGCATGACGCGGTAAGCCCCGCCCCCATGGCGGTAAGCCCCGCCCCCGGCACCGACGCTACGCAATGCACTGTGTGTTGCCGACTGTACAGGGCTTAAGCCGGTAAGCCCCGCCCCATCGCGGTAAGCCCCGCCCCCGGCACCGACGCTATGCAATGCACTGCATGTTTCCATCTGTACCGGGCTTAAGCCGGTAAGCCCCGCCCCATCGCGGTAAGCCCCGCCCCCGGCACCGACGCTACGCAATGCACTGCAAGTTGCCGACTGTACCGGGCTTAAGCCGGTAAGCCCCGCCCCCGGCACCGACGCTATGCAATGCACTGCAAGTTGCCGACTGTACCGGGCTTAAGCCGGTAAGCCCCGCCCCCGGCACCGACGCTATGCAATGCACTGCAAGTTGCCGACTGTACCGGCTTAAGCCGGTAAGCCCCGCCCCATCGCGGTAAGCCCCGCCCCCCGGCACCGACGCTACGCACTGCACTGCAAATTGCCGACTGTACCGGGCTTAAGCCGGTAAGCCCCGCCCCCATCGCGGGGAGCCCCGCCCCCGGCACCGACGCTATGCAATGCACTGCAAGTTGCCGACTGTACCGGGCTTAAGCCGGTAAGCCACGCCCCCATCGCGCGGGCATGTTCAATAAAACAAATGGCGGTGCTATGCCATGAGAAGTAACAGCGGCCCCAGCGCAAAAGGTAACGAAGTGTTGCGTCTGCTGAAGAGGTGGCAGTAAGCATTGCGTGTTGTCAACTGTACCAGGCTAAAGCCGGTAAGCCCCGCCCCCACCCAATGCACGTGGCCAATCATACCAGGCTTAAGCCGGCGAGCCACGCCCCCTGCGCCGACCCAATGCTATGTAATTCACTGCAATGCAATTGGTTTTTTGCCCTTAGTGGGAGTTGAACCCAGGACCCCAGCGCTGCAAGGCTACTGTGCTAACCACTGAGCCACCGTGCTGCCTCTACTCCAATGCAATTTAAATGAGGGCATGTTTAAAAAAACAAGTGGCGGTGCTATGTTATGAAAAGTAGCAGCCGCTTCAGCGCCAAAGGAAATGATGGGTTGCGTCTGCTGAAAAGGTGACAGTAAGCATTGCATGTTGCCATAGTTGCACACTGTACCTGGCATGACGCGGTAAGCCCCGCCCCCATGGCGGTAAGCCCCGCCCCCGGCACCGACGCTACGCAATGCACTGTGTGTTGCCGACTGTACGGGCTTAAGCCGGTACGCCCCGCCCCATCGCGGTAAGCCCCGCCCCCGGCACCGACGCTACGCAACGCACTGCAAATTGCCGACTGTACCGGGCTTAAGCCGGTAAGCCCCGCCCCCATCGCGGTAAGCCCCGCCCCCGGCACCGACGCTATGCAATGCACTGCAAGTTGCCGACTGTACCGGGCTTAAGCCGGTAAGCCACGCCCCCATCGCGCGGGCATGTTCAATAAAACAAATGGCGGTGCTATGCCATGAGAAGTAACAGCGGCCCCAGCGCAAAAGGTAACGAAGTGTTGCGTCTGCTGAAGAGGTGGCAGTAAGCATTGCGTGTTGTCAACTGTACCAGGCTAAAGCCGGTAAGCCCCGCCCCCACCCAATGCACGTGGCCAAGCATACCAGGCTTAAGCCGGCGAGCCACGCCCCCGGCGCCGACCCAAAGCTATGTAATTCACTGCAATGCAATTGGTTTTTTGCCCTTAGTGGGAGTTGAACCCAGGACCCCAGCGCTGCAAGGCTACTGTGCTAACCACTGAACCACCGTGCTGCCTCTACTCCAATGCAATTTAAATGAGGGCATGTTTAAAAAACAAGTGGCGGTGCTATGTTATGAAAAGTAGCAGCCGCTTCAGCGCCAAAGGAAATGATGGGTTGCGTCTGCTGAAAAGGTGACAGTAAGCATTGCATGTTGCCATAGTTGCACACTGTACCTGGCATGACGCGGTAAGCCCCGCCCCCATGGCGGTAAGCCCCGCCCCCGGCACCGACGCTACGCAATGCACTGTGTGTTGCCGACTGTACAGGGCTTAAGCCGGTAAGCCCCGCCCCATTGCGGTAAGCCCGCCCCCGGCACCGACGCTATGCAATGCACTGCATGTTTCCATCTGTACCGGGCTTAAGCCGGTAAGCCCCGCCCCATCGCGGTAAGCCCCGCCCCCGGCACCGACGCTACGCAATGCACTGCAAGTTGCCGACTGTACCGGGCTTAAGCCGGTAAGCCCCGCCCCCGGCACCGACGCTATGCAATGCACTGCAAGTTGCCGACTGTACCGGGCTTAAGCCGGTAAGCCCCGCCCCCGGCACCGACGCTATGCAATGCACTGCAAGTTGCCGACTGTACCGGGCTTAAGCCGGTACGCCCCGCCCCATCGCGGTAAGCCCCGCCCCCGGCACCGACGCTACGCACTGCACTGCAAATTGCCGACTGTACCGGGCTTAAGCCGGTAAGCCCCGCCCCATCGCGGTAAGCCCCGCCCCCGGCACCGACGCTATGCAATGCACTGCATGTTTCCATCTGTACCGGGCTTAAGCCGGTAAGCCCCGCCCCATCGCGGTAAGCCCCGCCCCCGGCACCGACGCTACGCAATGCACTGCAAGTTGCCGACTGTACCGGGCTTAAGCCGGTAAGCCCCGCCCCCGGCACCGACGCTATGCAATGCACTGCAAGTTGCCGACTGTACCGGGCTTAAGCCGGTAAGCCCCGCCCCCGGCACCGACGCTATGCAATGCACTGCAAGTTGCCGACTGTACCGGGCTTAAGCCGGTAAGCCCCGCCCCATCGCGGTAAGCCCCGCCCCCCGGCACCGACGCTACGCAACGCACTGCAAATTGCCGACTGTACCGGGCTTAAGCCGGTAAGCCCCGCCCCCATCGCGGTAAGCCCCGCCCCCGCACCGACGCTATGCAATGCACTGCAAGTTGCCGACTGTACCGGGCTTAAGCCGGTAAGCCACGCCCCCATCGCGCGGGCATGTTCAATAAAACAAATGGCGGTGCTATGCCATGAGAAGTAACAGCGGCCCCAGCGCAAAAGGTAACGAAGTGTTGCGTCTGCTGAAGAGGTGGCAGTAAGCATTGCGTGTTGTCAACTGTACCAGGCTAAAGCCGGTAAGCCCCGCCCCCACCCAATGCACGTGGCCAATCATACCAGGCTTAAGCCGGCGAGCCACGCCCCCTGCGCCGACCCAATGCTATGTAATTCACTGCAATGCAATTGGTTTTTTGCCCTTAGTGGGAGTTGAACCCAGGACCCCAGCGCTGCAAGGCTACTGTGCTAACCACTGAACCACCGTGCTGCCTCTACTCCAATGCAATTTAAATGAGGGCATGTTTAAAAAAACAAGTGGCGGTGCTATGTTATGAAAAGTAGCAGCCGCTTCAGCGCCAAAGGAAATGATGGGTTGCGTCTGCTGAAAAGGTGACAGTAAGCATTGCATGTTGCCATAGTTGCACACTGTACCTGGCATGACGCGGTAAGCCCCGCCCCCATGGCGGTAAGCCCCGCCCCCGGCACCGACGCTACGCAATGCACTGTGTGTTGCCGACTGTACAGGGCTTAAGCCGGTAAGCCCCGCCCCATCGCGGTAAGCCCCGCCCCCGGCACCGACGCTATGCAATGCACTGCATGTTTCCATCTGTACCGGGCTTAAGCCGGTAAGCCCCGCCCCATCGCGGTAAGCCCCGCCCCCGGCACCGACGCTACGCAATGCACTGCAAGTTGCCGACTGTACCGGGCTTAAGCCGGTAAGCCCCGCCCCCGGCACCGACGCTATGCAATGCACTGCAAGTTGCCGACTGTACCGGGCTTAAGCCGGTAAGCCCCGCCCCCGGCACCGACGCTATGCAATGCACTGCAAGTTGCCGACTGTACCGGGCTTAAGCCGGTAAGCCCCGCCCCATCGCGGTAAGCCCCGCCCCCCGGCACCGACGCTACGCACTGCACTGCAAATTGCCGACTGTACCGGGCTTAAGCCGGTAAGCCCCGCCCCCATCGCGGTAAGCCCCGCCCCCGGCACCGACGCTATGCAATGCACTGCAAGTTGCCGACTGTACCGGGCTTAAGCCGGTAAGCCACGCCCCCATCGCGCGGGCATGTTCAATAAAACAAATGGCGGTGCTATGCCATGAGAAGTAACAGCGGCCCCAGCGCAAAAGGTAACGAAGTGTTGCGTCTGCTGAAGAGGTGGCAGTAAGCATTGCGTGTTGTCAACTGTACCAGGCTAAAGCCGGTAAGCCCCGCCCCCACCCAATGCACGTGGCCAATCATACCAGGCTTAAGCCGGCGAGCCACGCCCCCTGCGCCGACCCAATGCTATGTAATTCACTGCAATGCAATTGGTTTTTTGCCCTTAGTGGGAGTTGAACCCAGGACCCCAGCGCTGCAAGGCTACTGTGCTAACCACTGAGCCACCGTGCTGCCTCTACTCCAATGCAATTTAAATGAGGGCATGTTTAAAAAAACAAGTGGCGGTGCTATGTTATGAAAAGTAGCAGCCGCTTCAGCGCCAAAGGAAATGATGGGTTGCGTCTGCTGAAAAGGTGACAGTAAGCATTGCATGTTGCCATAGTTGCACACTGTACCTGGCATGACGCGGTAAGCCCCGCCCCCATGGCGGTAAGCCCCGCCCCCGGCACCGACGCTACGCAATGCACTGCTTGTTGCCGACTGTACCGGGCTTAAGCCGGTAAGCCCCGCCCCATCGCGGTAAGCCCCGCCCCCCGGCACCGACGCTACGCAACGCACTGCAAATTGCCGACTGTACCGGGCTTAAGCCGGTAAGCCCCGCCCCCATCGCGGTAAGCCCCGCCCCCGGCACCGACGCTATGCAATGCACTGCAAGTTGCCGACTGTACCGGGCTTAAGCCGGTAAGCCACGCCCCCATCGCGCGGGCATGTTCAATAAAACAAATGGCGGTGCTATGCCATGAGAAGTAACAGCGGCCCCAGCGCAAAAGGTAACGAAGTGTTGCGTCTGCTGAAGAGGTGGCAGTAAGCATTGCGTGTTGTCAACTGTACCAGGCTAAAGCCGGTAAGCCCCGCCCCCACCCAATGCACGTGGCCAATCATACCAGGCTTAAGCCGGCGAGCCACGCCCCCTGCGCCGACCCAATGCTATGTAATTCACTGCAATGCAATTGGTTTTTTGCCCTTAGTGGGAGTTGAACCCAGGACCCCAGCGCTGCAAGGCTACTGTGCTAACCACTGAACCACCGTGCTGCCTCTACTCCAATGCAATTTAAATGAGGGCATGTTTAAAAAAACAAGTGGCGGTGCTATGTTATGAAAAGTAGCAGCCGCTTCAGCGCCAAAGGAAATGATGGGTTGCGTCTGCTGAAAAGGTGACAGTAAGCATTGCATGTTGCCATAGTTGCACACTGTACCTGGCATGACGCGGTAAGCCCCGCCCCCATGGCGGTAAGCCCGCCCCCGGCACCGACGCTACGCAATGCACTGTGTGTTGCCTACTGTACAGGGCTTAAGCCGGTAAGCCCCGCCCCATCGCGGTAAGCCCCGCCCCCGGCACCGACGCTATGCAATGCACTGCATGTTTCCATCTGTACCGGGCTTAAGCCGGTAAGCCCCGCCCCATCGCGGTAAGCCCCGCCCCCGGCACCGACGCTACGCAATGCACTGCAAGTTGCCGACTGTACCGGGCTTAAGCCGGTAAGCCCCGCCCCCGGCCCCGACGCTATGCAATGCACTGCAAGTTGCCGACTGTACCGGGCTTAAGCCGGTAAGCCCCGCCCCCGGCACCGACGCTATGCAATGCACTGCAAGTTGCCGACTGTACCGGGCTTAAGCCGGTAAGCCCCGCCCCATCGCGGTAAGCCCCGCCCCCCGGCACCGACGCTACGCAACGCACTGCAAATTGCCGACTGTACCGGGCTTAAGCCGGTAAGCCCCGCCCCCATCGCGGTAAGCCCCGCCCCCGGCACCGACGCTATGCAATGCACTGCAAGTTGCCGACTGTACCGGGCTTAAGCCGGTAAGCCACGCCCCCATCGCGCGGGCATGTTCAATAAAACAAATGGCGGTGCTATGCCATGAGAAGTAACAGCGGCCCCAGCGCAAAAGGTAACGAAGTGTTGCGTCTGCTGAAGAGGTGGCAGTAAGCATTGCGTGTTGTCAACTGTACCAGGCTAAAGCCGGTAAGCCCCGCCCCCACCCAATGCACGTGGCCAATCATACCAGGCTTAAGCCGGCGAGCCACGCCCCCTGCGCCGACCCAATGCTATGTAATTCACTGCAATGCAATTGGTTTTTTGCCCTTAGTGGGAGTTGAACCCAGGACCCCAGCGCTGCAAGGCTACTGTGCTAACCACTGAGCCACCGTGCTGCCTCTACTCCAATGCAATTTAAATGAGGGCATGTTTAAAAAAACAAGTGGCGGTGCTATGTTATGAAAAGTAGCAGCCGCTTCAGCGCCAAAGGAAATGATGGGTTGCGTCTGCTGAAAAGGTGACAGTAAGCATTGCATGTTGCCATAGTTGCACACTGTACCTGGCATGACGCGGTAAGCCCCGCCCCCATGGCGGTAAGCCCCGCCCCGGCACCGACGCTACGCAATGCACTGTATGTTGCCGACTGTACCGGGCTTAAGCCGGTAAGCCCCGCCCCATCGCGGTAAGCCCCGCCCCCCGGCACCGACGCTACGCAACGCACTGCAAATTGCCGACTGTACCGGGCTTAAGCCGGTAAGCCCCGCCCCATCGCGGTAAGCCCCGCCCCCGGCACCGACGCTATGCAATGCACTGCAAGTTGCCGACTGTACCGGGCTTAAGCCGGTAAGCCCGCCCCCATCGCGCGGGCATGTTCAATAAAACAAATGGCGGTGCTATGCCATGAGAAGTAACAGCGGCCCCCGCGCAAAAGGTAACGAAGTGTTGCGTCTGCTGAAGAGGTGGCAGTAAGCATTGCGTGTTGTCAACTGTACCAGGCTAAAGCCGGTAAGCCCCGCCCCCCACCCAATGCACGTGGCCAATCATACCAGCTTAAGCCGGCGAGCCACGCCCCCTGCGCCGACCCAATGCTATGTAATTCACTGCAATGCAATTGGTTTTTGCCCTTAGTGGGAGTTGAACCCAGGACCCCAGCGCTGCAAGGCTACTGTGCTAACCACTGACCACCGTGCTGCCTCTACTCCAATGCAATTTAAATGAGGGCATGTTTAAAAAAACAAGTGGCGGTGCTATGTTATGAAAAGTAGCAGCCGCTTCAGCGCCAAAGGAATGATGGTTGCGTCTGCTGAAAAGGTGACAGTAAGCATTGCATGTTGCCATAGTTGCACACTGTACCTGGCATGACGCGGTAAGCCCCGCCCCCATGGCGGTAAGCCCCGCCCCCGGCACCGACGCTACGCAATGCACTGTGTGTTGCCGACTGTACAGGGCTTAAGCCGGTAAGCCCCGCCCCATCGCGGTAACCCCGCCCCCGGCACCGACGCTATGCAATGCACTGCATGTTTCCATCTGTACCGGGCTTAAGCCGGTAAGCCCCGCCCCATCGCGGTAAGCCCCGCCCCCGGCACCGACGCTACGCAATGCACTGCAAGTTGCCGACTGTACCGGGCTTAAGCCGGTAACCCCACCCCGCCCCCCGGCACCGACGCTATGCAATGCACTGCAAGTTGCCGACTGTACCGGGCTTAAGCGGTAAGCCCCGCCCCCGGCACCGACGCTATGCAATGCACTGCAAGTTGCCGACTGTACCGGGCTTAAGCCGGTAAGCCCCGCCCCATCGCGGTAAGCCCCGCCCCCGGCACCGACGCTACGCAATGCACTGCAATTGCCGACTGTACCGGGCTTAAGCCGGTAAGCCCCGCCCCATCGCGGTAAGCCCCGCCCCCGGCACCGACGCTATGCAATGCACTGCATGTTTCCATCTGTACCGGGCTTAAGCCGGTAAGCCCCGCCCCATCGCGGTAAGCCCCGCCCCCGGCACCGACGCTACGCAATGCACTGCAAGTTGCCGACTGTACCGGGCTTAAGCCGGTAAGCCCCGCCCCCGGCACCGACGCTATGCAATGCACTGCAAGTTGCCGACTGTACCGGGCTTAAGCCGGTAAGCCCCGCCCCCCGGCACCGACGCTATGCAATGCACTGCAAGTTGCCGACTGTACCGGGCTTAAGCCGGTAAGCCCCGCCCCATCGCGGTAAGCCCCGCCCCCCGGCACCGACGCTACGCAACGCACTGCAAATTGCCGACGGTACCGGGCTTAAGCCGGTAAGCCCCGCCCCCATCGCGGTAAGCCCCGCCCCCGGCACCGACGCTATGCAATGCACTGCAAGTTGCCGACTGTACCGGGCTTAAGCCGGTAAGCCACGCCCCCATCGCGCGGGCATGTTCAATAAAACAAATGGCGGTGCTATGCCATGAGAAGTAACAGCGGCCCCAGCGCAAAAGGTAACGAAGTGTTGCGTCTGCTGAAGAGGTGGCAGTAAGCATTGCGTGTTGTCAACTGTACCAGGCTAAAGCCGGTAAGCCCCGCCCCCACCCAATGCACGTGGCCAATCATACCAGGCTTAAGCCGGCGAGCCACGCCCCCTGCGCCGACCCAATGCTATGTAATTCACTGCAATGCAATTGGTTTTTTGCCCTTAGTGGGAGTTGAACCCAGGACCCCAGCGCTGCAAGGCTACTGTGCTAACCACTGAACCACCGTGCTGCCTCTACTCCAATGCAATTTAAATGAGGGCATGTTTAAAAAACAAGTGGCGGTGCTATGTTATGAAAAGTAGCAGCCGCTTCAGCGCCAAAGGAAATGATGGGTTGCGTCTGCTGAAAAGGTGACAGTAAGCATTGCATGTTGCCATAGTTGCACACTGTACCTGGCATGACGCGGTAAGCCCCGCCCCCATGGCGGTAAGCCCCGCCCCCGGCACCGACGCTACGCAATGCACTGTGTGTTGCCGACTGTACAGGGCTTAAGCCGGTAAGCCCCGCCCCATCGCGGTAAGCCCCGCCCCCGGCACCGACGCTATGCAATGCACTGCATGTTTCCATCTGTACCGGGCTTAAGCCGGTAAGCCCCGCCCCATCGCGGTAAGCCCCGCCCCCGGCACCGACGCTACGCAATGCACTGCAAGTTGCCGACTGTACCGGGCTTAAGCCGGTAAGCCCCGCCCCCGGCACCGACGCTATGCAATGCACTGCAAGTTGCCGACTGTACCTGGCTTAAGCCGGTAAGCCCCGCCCCCGGCAGCCACGCCCCCTGGCACCGACGCTATGCAATGCACTGCAGTTGCCGACTGTACCGGGCTTAAGCCGGTAAGGCCCCCAACCCGCCCCATCGCGGTAAAGCCCCGCCCCCCGGCACCGACGCTACGCAATGCACTGCAAATTGCCGACTGTACCGGGCTTAAGCCGGTAAGCCCCGCCCCATCGCGGTAAGCCCCGCCCCACCGCACCACCGACGCTATGCAATGCACTGCATGTTTCCATCTGTACCGGGCTTAAGCCGGTAAGCCCCGCCCCATCGCGGTAAGCCCCGCCCCCGGCACCGACGCTACGCAATGCACTGCAAGTTGCCGACTGTACCGGGCTTAAGCCGGTAAGCCCCGCCCCCGGCACCGACGCTATGCAATGCACTGCAAGTTGCCGACTGTACCGGGCTTAAGCCGGTAAGCCCCGCCCCCGGCACCGACGCTATGCAATGCACTGCAAGTTGCCGACTGTACCGGGCTTAAGCCGGTAAGCCCCGCCCCATCGCGGTAAGCCCCGCCCCCCGGCACCGACGCTACGCAACGCACTGCAAATTGCCGACTGTACCGGGCTTAAGCCGGTAAGCCCCGCCCCCATCGCGGTAAGCCCCGCCCCCGGCACCGACGCTATGCAATGCACTGCAAGTTGCCGACTGTACCGGGCTTAAGCCGGTAAGCCACGCCCCCATCGCGCGGGCATGTTCAATAAAACAAATGGCGGTGCTATGCCATGAGAAGTAACAGCGGCCCCAGCGCAAAAGGTAACGAAGTGTTGCGTCTGCTGAAGAGGTGGCAGTAAGCATTGCGTGTTGTCAACTGTACCAGGCTAAAGCCGGTAAGCCCCGCCCCCACCCAATGCACGTGGCCAATCATACCAGGCTTAAGCCGGCGAGCCACGCCCCCTGCGCCGACCCAATGCTATGTAATTCACTGCAATGCAATTGGTTTTTTGCCCTTAGTGGGAGTTGAACCCAGGACCCCAGCGCTGCAAGGCTACTGTGCTAACCACTGAACCACCGTGCTGCCTCTACTCCAATGCAATTTAAATGAGGGCATGTTTAAAAAACAAGTGGCGGTGCTATGTTATGAAAAGTAGCAGCCGCTTCAGCGCCAAAGGAAATGATGGGTTGCGTCTGCTGAAAAGGTGACAGTAAGCATTGCATGTTGCCATAGTTGCACACTGTACCTGGCATGACGCGGTAAGCCCCGCCCCCATGGCGGTAAGCCCCGCCCCCGGCACCGACGCTACGCAATGCACTGTGTGTTGCCGACTGTACAGGGCTTAAGCCGGTAAGCCCCGCCCCATCGCGGTAAGCCCCGCCCCCGGCACCGACGCTATGCAATGCACTGCATGTTTCCATCTGTACCGGGCTTAAGCCGGTAAGCCCCGCCCCATCGCGGTAAGCCCCGCCCCCGGCACCGACGCTACGCAATGCACTGCAAGTTGCCGACTGTACCGGGCTTAAGCCGGTAAGCCCCGCCCCCGGCACCGACGCTCTGCAATGCACTGCAAGTTGCCGACTGTACCGGGCTTAAGCCGGTAAGCCCCGCCCCCGGCACCGACGCTATGCAATGCACTGCAAGTTGCCGACTGTACCGGGCTTACGCCGGTACGCCCCGCCCCACCGCGGTAAGCCCCGCCCCCGGCACCGACGCTACGCACTGCACTGCAAATTGCCGACTGTACCGGGCTTAAGCCGGTAAGCCCCGCCCCATCGCGGTAAGCCCCGCCCCCGGCACCGACGCTATGCAATGCACTGCAAGTTGCCGACTGTACCGGGCTTAAGCCGGTAAGCCACGCCCCCATCGCGCGGGCATGTTCAATAAAACAAATGGCGGTGCTATGCCATGAGAAGTAACAGCGGCCCCAGCGCAAAAGGTAACGAAGTGTTGCGTCTGCTGAAGAGGTGGCAGTAAGCATTGCGTGTTGTCAACTGTACCAGGCTAAAGCCGGTAAGCCCCGCCCCCACCAATGCACGTGGCCAATCATACCAGGCTTAAGCCGGCGAGCCACGCCCCCTGCGCCGACCCAATGCTATGTAATTCACTGCAATGCAATTGATTTTTTGCCCTTAGTGGGAGTTGAACCCAGGACCCCAGCGCTGCAAGGCTACTGTGCTAACCACTGAGCCACCGTGCTGCCTCTACTCCAATGCAATTTAAATGAGGGCATGTTTAAAAAACAAGTGGCGGTGCTATGTTATGAAAAGTAGCAGCCGCTTCAGCGCCAAAGGAAATGATGGGTTGCGTCTGCTGAAAAGGTGACAGTAAGCATTGCATGTTGCCATAGTTGCACACTGTACCTGGCATGACGCGGTAAGCCCCGCCCCCATGGCGGTAAGCCCCGCCCCCGGCACCGACGCTACGCAATGCACTGCGTGTTGCCGACTGTACCGGGCTTAAGCCGGTAAGCCCCGCCCCATCGCGGTAAGCCCCGCCCCCCGGCACCGACGCTACGCAACGCACTGCAAATTGCCGACTGTACCGGGCTTAAGCCGGTAAGCCCCGCCCCCATCGCGGTAAGCCCCGCCCCCGGCACCGACGCTATGCAATGCACTGCAAGTTGCCGACTGTACCGGGCTTAAGCCGGTAAGCCACGCCCCCATCGCGCGGGCATGTTCAATAAAACAAATGGCGGTGCTATGCCATGAGAAGTAACAGCGGCCCCAGCGCAAAAGGTAACGAAGTGTTGCGTCTGCTGAAGAGGTGGCAGTAAGCATTGCGTGTTGTCAACTGTACCAGGCTAAAGCCGGTAAGCCCCGCCCCCACCCAAAGCACGTGACCAATCATACCAGGCTTAAGCCGGCGAGCCACGCCCCCTGCGCCGACCCAATGCTATGTAATTCACTGCAATGCAATTGGTTTTTTGCCCTTAGTGGGAGTTGAACCCAGGACCCCAGCGCTGCAAGGCTACTGTGCTAACCACTGAACCACCGTGCTGCCTCTACTCCAATGCAATTTAAATGAGGGCATGTTTAAAAAAACAAGTGGCGGTGCTATGTTATGAAAAGTAGCAGCCGCTTCAGCGCCAAAGGAAATGATGGGTTGCGTCTGCTGAAAGGTGACAGTAAGCATTGCATGTTGCCATAGTTGCACACTGTACCTGGCATGACGCGGTAAGCCCCGCCCCCATGGCGGTAAGCCCCGCCCCGGCACCGACGCTACGCAATGCAATGCACTGTGTGTTGCCGACTGTACAGGGCTTAAGCCGGTAAGCCCCGCCCCATTGCGGTAAGCCCCGCCCCCGGCACCGACGCTATGCAATGCACTGCATGTTTCCATCTGTACCGGGCTTAAGCCGGTAAGCCCCGCCCCATCGCGGTAAGCCCCCCCGGCACCGACGCTACGCAATGCACTGCAAGTGCCGACTGTACCGGGCTTAAGCCGGTAAGCCCCGCCCCCGGCACCGACGCTATGCAATGCACTGCAAGTTGCCGACTGTACCGGGCTTAAGCCGGTAAGCCCCGCCCCCGGCCCCGGCACCGACGCTATGCAATGCACTGCAAGTTGCCGACTGTACCGGGCTTAAGCCGGTAAGCCCCGCCCCATCGCGGTAAGCCCCGCCCCCCGGCACCGACGCTACGCACTGCACTGCAAATTGCCGACTGTACCGGGCTTAAGCCGGTAAGCCCCGCCCCATCGCGGTAAGCCCCGCCCCCGGCACCGACGCTATGCAATGCACTGCATGTTTCCATCTGTACCGGGCTTAAGCCGGTAAGCCCCGCCCCATCGCGGTAAGCCCCGCCCCCCGGCACCGACGCTACGCAATGCACTGCAAGTTGCCGACTGTACCGGGCTTAAGCCGGTAAGCCCCGCCCCCGGCACCGACGCTATGCAATGCACTGCAAGTTGCCGACTGTACCGGGCTTAAGCCGGTAAGCCCCGCCCCCGGCACCGACGCTATGCAATGCACTGCAAGTTGCCGACTGTACCGGGCTTAAGCCGGTAAGCCCCGCCCCATCGCGGTAAGCCCCGCCCCCCGGCACCGACGCTACGCAACGCACTGCAAATTGCCGACTGTACCGGGCTTAAGCCGGTAAGCCCCGCCCCCATCGCGGTAAGCCCCGCCCCCGGCACCGACGCTATGCAATGCACTGCAAGTTGCCGACTGTACCGGGCTTAAGCCGGTAAGCCACGCCCCCATCGCGCGGGCATGTTCAATAAAACAAATGGCGGTGCTATGCCATGAGAAGTAACAGCGGCCCCAGCGCAAAAGGTAACGAAGTGTTGCGTCTGCTGAAGAGGTGGCAGTAAGCATTGCGTGTTGTCAACTGTACCAGGCTAAAGCCGGTAAGCCCCGCCCCCACCCAATGCACGTGGCCAATCATACCAGGCTTAAGCCGGCGAGCCACGCCCCCAGCGCCGACCCAATGCTATGTAATTCACTGCAATGCAATTGGTTTTTTGCCCTTAGTGGGAGTTGAACCCAGGACCCCAGCGCTGCAAGGCTACTGTGCTAACCACTGAACCACCGTGCTGCCTCTACTCCAATGCAATTTAAATGAGGGCATGTTTAAAAAAACAAGTGGCGGTGCTATGTTATGAAAAGTAGCAGCCGCTTCAGCGCCAAAGGAAATGATGGGTTGCGTCTGCTGAAAAGGTGACAGTAAGCATTGCATGTTGCCATAGTTGCACACTGTACCTGGCATGACGCGGTAAGCCCCGCCCCCATGGCGGTAAGCCCCGCCCCCGGCACCGACGCTACGCAATGCACTGTGTGTTGCCGACTGTACAGGGCTTAAGCCGGTAAGCCCCGCCCCATCGCGGTAAGCCCCGCCCCCGGCACCGACGCTATGCAATGCACTGCATGTTTCCATCTGTACCGGGCTTAAGCCGGTAAGCCCCGCCCCATCGCGGTAAGCCCCGCCCCCGGCACCGACGCTACGCAATGCACTGCAAGTTGCCGACTGTACCGGGCTTAAGCCGGTAAGCCCCGCCCCCGGCACCGACGCTATGCAATGCACTGCAAGTTGCCGACTGTACCGGGCTTAAGCCGGTAAGCCCCGCCCCCGGCACCGACGCTATGCAATGCACTGCAAGTTGCCGACTGTACCGGGCTTAAGCCGGTAAGCCCCGCCCCATCGCGGTAAGCCCCGCCCCCCGGCACCGACGCTACGCACGCACTGCAAATTGCCGACTGTACCGGGCTTAAGCCGGTAAGCCCCGCCCCCATCGCGGTAAGCCCCGCCCCCGGCACCGACGCTATGCAATGCACTGCAAGTTGCCGACTGTACCGGGCTTAAGCCGGTAAGCCACGCCCCCATCGCGCGGGCATGTTCAATAAAACAAATGGCGGTGCTATGCCATGAGAAGTAACAGCGGCCCCAGCGCAAAAGGTAACGAAGTGTTGCGTCTGCTGAAGAGGTGGCAGTAAGCATTGCGTGTTGTCAACTGTACCAGGCTAAAGCCGGTAAGCCCCGCCCCCACCCAATGCACGTGGCCAATCATACCAGGCTTAAGCCGGCGAGCCACGCCCCCTGCGCCGACCCAATGCTATGTAATTCACTGCAATGCAATTGTTTTTTGCCCTTAGTGGGAGTTGAACCCAGGACCCCAGCGCTGCAAGGCTACTGTGCTAACCACTGAGCCACCGTGCTGCCTCTACTCCAATGCAATTTAAATGAGGGCATGTTTAAAAAAACAAGTGGCGGTGCTATGTTATGAAAAGTAGCAGCCGCTTCAGCGCCAAAGGAAATGATGGGTTGCGTCTGCTGAAAAGGTGACAGTAAACATTGCATGTTGCCATAGTTGCACACTGTACCTGGCATGACGCGGTAAGCCCCGCCCCCATGGCGGTAAGCCCCGCCCCCGGCACCGACGCTACGCAATGCACTGTGTGTTGCCGACTGTACCGGGCTTAAGCCGGTAAGCCCCGCCCCATCGCGGTAAGCCCCGCCCCCCGGCACCGACGCTACGCAACGCACTGCAAATTGCCGACTGTACCGGGCTTAAGCCGGTAAGCCCCGCCCCCATCGCGGTAAGCCCCGCCCCGGCACCGACGCTATGCAATGCACTGCAAGTTGCCGACTGTACCGGGCTTAAGCCGGTAAGCCACGCCCCCATCGCGCGGGCATGTTCAATAAAACAAATGGCGGTGCTATGCCATGAGAAGTAACAGCGGCCCCAGCGCAAAAGGTAACGAAGTGTTGCGTCTGCTGAAGAGGTGGCAGTAAGCATTGCGTGTTGTCAACTGTACCAGGCTAAAGCCGGTAAGCCCCGCCCCCCACCCAATGCACGTGGCCAATCATACCAGGCTTAAGCCGGCGAGCCACGCCCCCTGCGCCGACCCAATGCTATGTAATTCACTGCAATGCAATTGGTTTTTTGCCCTTAGTGGGAGTTGAACCCAGGACCCCAGCGCTGCAAGGCTACTGTGCTAACCACTGAACCACCGTGCTGCCTCTACTCCAATGCAATTTAAATGAGGGCATGTTTAAAAAAACAAGTGGCGGTGCTATGTTATGAAAAGTAGCAGCCGCTTCAGCGCCAAAGGAAATGATGGGTTGCGTCTGCTGAAAAGGTGACAGTAAGCATTGCATGTTGCCATAGTTGCACACTGTACCTGGCATGACGCGGTAAGCCCCGCCCCCATGGCGGTAAGCCCCGCCCCCGGCACCGACGCTACGCAATGCACTGTGTGTTGCCGACTGTACAGGGCTTAAGCCGGTAAGCCCCGCCCCATCGCGGTAAGCCCCGCCCCCGGCACCGACGCTATGCAATGCACTGCATGTTTCCATCTGTACCGGGCTTAAGCCGGTAAGCCCCGCCCCATCGCGGTAAGCCCCGCCCCCGGCACCGACGCTACGCAATGCACTGCAAGTTGCCGACTGTACCGGGCTTAAGCCGGTAAGCCCCGCCCCCGGCACCGACGCTATGCAATGCACTGCAAGTTGCCGACTGTACCGGGCTTAAGCCGGTAAGCCCCGCCCCCGGCACCGACGCTATGCAATGCACTGCAAGTTGCCGACTGTACCGGGCTTAAGCCGGTAAGCCCCGCCCCATCGCGGTAAGCCCCGCCCCCCGGCACCGACGCTACGCACTGCACTGCAAATTGCCGACTGTACCGGGCTTAAGCCGGTAAGCCCCGCCCCATCGCGGTAAGCCCCGCCCCCGGCACCGACGCTATGCAATGCACTGCATGTTTCCATCTGTACCGGGCTTAAGCCGGTAAGCCCCGCCCCATCGCGGTAAGCCCCGCCCCCGGCACCGACGCTACGCAATGCACTGCAAGTTGCCGACTGTACCGGGCTTAAGCCGGTAAGCCCCGCCCCCGGCACCGACGCTATGCAATGCACTGCAAGTTGCCGACTGTACCGGGCTTAAGCCGGTAAGCCCCGCCCCCGGCACCGACGCTATGCAATGCACTGCAAGTTGCCGACTGTACCGGGCTTAAGCCGGTAAGCCCCGCCCCATCGCGGTAAGCCCCGCCCCCCGGCACCGACGCTACGCACTGCACTGCAAATTGCCGACTGTACCGGGCTTAAGCCGGTAAGCCCCGCCCCCATCGCGGTAAGCCCCGCCCCCGGCACCGACGCTATGCAATGCACTGCAAGTTGCCGACTGTACCGGGCTTAAGCCGGTAAGCCACGCCCCCATCGCGCGGGCATGTTCAATAAAACAAATGGCGGTGCTATGCCATGAGAAGTAACAGCGGCCCCAGCGCAAAAGGTAACGAAGTGTTGCGTCTGCTGAAGAGGTGGCAGTAAGCATTGCGTGTTGTCAACTGTACCAGGCTAAAGCCGGTAAGCCCCGCCCCCACCCCATGCACGTGGCCAATCATACCAGGCTTAAGCCGGCGAGCCACGCCCCCTGCGCCGACCCAATGCTATGTAATTCACTGCAATGCAATTGGTTTTTGCCCTTAGTGGGAGTTGAACCCAGGACCCCAGCGCTGCAAGGCTACTGTGCTAACCACTGAGCCACCGTGCTGCCTCTACTCCAATGCAATTTAAATGAGGGCATGTTTAAAAAAACAAGTGGCGGTGCTATGTTATGAAAAGTAGCAGCCGCTTCAGCGCCAAAGGAAATGATGGGTTGCGTCTGCTGAAAAGGTGACAGTAAGCATTGCATGTTGCCATAGTTGCACACTGTACCTGGCATGACGCGGTAAGCCCCGCCCCCATGGCGGTAAGCCCCGCCCCCGGCACCGACGCTACGCAATGCACTGTGTGTTGCCGACTGTACCGGGCTTAAGCCGGTAAGCCCCGCCCCATCGCGGTAAGCCCCGCCCCCCGGCACCGACGCTACGCAACGCACTGCAAATTGCCGACTGTACCGGGCTTAAGCCGGTAAGCCCCGCCCCCATCGCGGTAAGCCCGCCCCCGGCTCCGACGCTATGCCATGCAGTGCATGTTGCCAGCTGTACCGGGCTTAAGCCGGTAAGCCACGCCCCCATCGCGCGGGCATGTTCAATAAAACAAATGGCGGTGCTATGCCATGAGAAGTAACAGCGGCCCCAGCGCAAAAGGTAACGAAGTGTTGCGTCTGCTGAAGAGGTGGCAGTAAGCATTGCGTGTTGTCAACTGTACCAGGCTAAAGCCGGTAAGCCCCGCCCCCACCCAATGCACGTGGCCAATCATACCAGGCTTAAGCCGGCGAGCCACGCCCCCTGCGCCGACCCAATGCTATGTAATTCACTGCAATGCAATTGGTTTTTTGCCCTTAGTGGGAGTTGAACCAGGACCCCAGCGCTGCAAGGCTACTGTGCTAACCACTGAACCACCGTGCTGCCTCTACTCCAATGCAATTTAAATGAGGGCATGTTTAAAAAAACAGTGGCGGTGCTATGTTATGAAAAGTAGCAGCCGCTTCAGCGCCAAAGGAAATGATGGGTTGCGTCTGCTGAAAAGGTGACAGTAAGCATTGCATGTTGCCATAGTTGCACACTGTACCTGGCATGACGCGGTAAGCCCCGCCCCATGGCGGTAAGCCCCGCCCCGGCACCGACGCTACGCAATGCACTGTGTGTTGCCGACTGTACAGGGCTTAAGCCGGTAAGCCCCGCCCCATCGCGGTAAGCCCCGCCCCCGGCACCGACGCTATGCAATGCACTGCATGTTTCCATCTGTACCGGGCTTAAGCCGGTAAGCCCCGCCCCATCGCGGTAAGCCCCGCCCCCGGCACCGACGCTACGCAATGCACTGCAAGTTGCCGACTGTACCGGGCTTAAGCCGGTAAGCCCCGCCCCGGCACCGACGCTATGCAATGCACTGCAAGTTGCCGACTGTACCGGGCTTAAGCCGGTAAGCCCCGCCCCCGGCACCGACGCTATGCAATGCACTGCAAGTTGCCGACTGTACCGGGCTTAAGCCGGTAAGCCCCGCCCCATCGCGGTAAGCCCCGCCCCCCGGCACCGACGCTACGCACTGCACTGCAAATTGCCGACTGTACCGGGCTTAAGCCGGTAAGCCCCGCCCCCATCGCGGTAAGCCCCGCCCCCGGCACCGACGCTATGCAATGCACTGCAAGTTGCCGACTGTACCGGGCTTAAGCCGGTAAGCCACGCCCCATCGCGCGGGCATGTTCAATAAAACAAATGGCGGTGCTATGCCATGAGAAGTAACAGCGGCCCCAGCGCAAAAGGTAACGAAGTGTTGCGTCTGCTGAAGAGGTGGCAGTAAGCATTGCGTGTTGTCAACTGTACCAGGCTAAAGCCGGTAAGCCCCGCCCCCACCCAATGCACGTGGCCAATCATACCAGGCTTAAGCCGGCGAGCCACGCCCCCTGCGCCGACCCAATGCTATGTAATTCACTGCAATGCAATTGGTTTTTTGCCCTTAGTGGGAGTTGAACCCAGGACCCCAGCGCTGCAAGGCTACTGTGCTAACCACTGAACCACCGTGCTGCCTCTACTCCAATGCAATTTAAATGAGGGCATGTTTAAAAAAACAAGTGGCGGTGCTATGTTATGAAAAGTAGCAGCCGCTTCAGCGCCAAAGGAAATGATGGGTTGCGTCTGCTGAAAAGGTGACAGTAAGCATTGCATGTTGCCATAGTTGCACACTGTACCTGGCATGACGCGGTAAGCCCCGCCCCCATGGCGGTAAGCCCCGCCCCCGGCACCGACGCTACGCAATGCACTGTGTGTTGCCGACTGTACAGGGCTTAAGCCGGTAAGCCCCGCCCCATCGCGGTAAGCCCCGCCCCCGGCACCGACGCTATGCAATGCACTGCATGTTTCCATCTGTACCGGGCTTAAGCCGGTAAGCCCCGCCCCATCGCGGTAAGCCCCGCCCCCGGCACCGACGCTACGCAATGCACTGCAAGTTGCCGACTGTACCGGGCTTAAGCCGGTAAGCCCCGCCCCCGGCACCGACGCTATGCAATGCACTGCAAGTTGCCGACTGTACCGGGCTTAAGCCGGTAAGCCCCGCCCCCGGCACCGACGCTATGCAATGCACTGCAAGTTGCCGACTGTACCGGGCTTAAGCCGGTAAGCCCCGCCCCATCGCGGTAAGCCCCGCCCCCCGGCACCGACGCTACGCACGCACTGCAAATTGCCGACTGTACCGGGCTTAAGCCGGTAAGCCCCGCCCCCATCGCGGTAAGCCCCGCCCCCGGCACCGACGCTATGCAATGCACTGCAAGTTGCCGACTGTACCGGGCTTAAGCCGGTAAGCCACGCCCCCATCGCGCGGGCATGTTCAATAAAACAAATGGCGGTGCTATGCCATGAGAAGTAACAGCGGCCCCAGCGCAAAAGGTAACGAAGTGTTGCGTCTGCTGAAGAGGTGGCAGTAAGCATTGCGTGTTGTCAACTGTACCAGGCTAAAGCCGGTAAGCCCCGCCCCCACCCAATGCACGTGGCCAATCATACCAGGCTTAAGCCGGCGAGCCACGCCCCCTGCGCCGACCCAATGCTATGTAATTCACTGCAATGCAATTGGTTTTTTGCCCTTAGTGGGAGTTGAACCCAGGACCCCAGCGCTGCAAGGCTACTGTGCTAACCACTGAGCCACCGTGCTGCCTCTACTCCAATGCAATTTAAATGAGGGCATGTTTAAAAAAACAAGTGGCGGTGCTATGTTATGAAAAGTAGCAGCCGCTTCAGCGCCAAAGGAAATGATGGGTTGCGTCTGCTGAAAAGGTGACAGTAAGCATTGCATGTTGCCATAGTTGCACACTGTACCTGGCATGACGCGGTAAGCCCCGCCCCCATGGCGGTAAGCCCCGCCCCCGGCACCGACGCTATGCAATGCACTGCAAGTTGCCGACTGTACCGGGCTTAAGCCGGTAAGCCACGCCCCCATCGCGCGGGCATGTTCAATAAAACAAATGGCGGTGCTATGCCATGAGAAGTAACAGCGGCCCCAGCGCAAAAGGTAACGAAGTGTTGCGTCTGCTGAAGAGGTGGCAGTAAGCATTGCGTGTTGTCAACTGTACCAGGCTAAAGCCGGTAAGCCCCGCCCCCACCCAATGCACGGGGCCAATCATACCAGGCTTAAGCCGGCGAGCCACGCCCCCTGCGCCAACCCAATGCTATGTAATTCACTGCAATGCAATTGGTTTTTTGCCCTTAGTGGGAGTTGAACCCAGGACCCCAGCGCTGCAAGGCTACTGTGCTAACCACTGAACCACCGTGCTGCCTCTACTCCAATGCAATTTAAATGAGGGCATGTTTAAAAAAACAAGTGGCGGTGCTATGTTATGAAAAGTAGCAGCCGCTTCAGCGCCAAAGGAAATGATGGGTTGCGTCTGCTGAAAAGGTGACAGTAAGCATTGCATGTTGCCATAGTTGCACACTGTACCTGGCATGACGCGGTAAGCCCCGCCCCCATGGCGGTAAGCCCCGCCCCCGGCACCGACGCTACGCAATGCACTGTGTGTTGCCGACTGTACAGGGCTTAAGCCGGTAAGCCCCGCCCCATCGCGGTAAGCCCCGCCCCCGGCACCGACGCTATGCAATGCACTGCATGTTTCCATCTGTACCGGGCTTAAGCCGGTAAGCCCCGCCCCATCGCGGTAAGCCCCGCCCCCGGCACCGACGCTACGCAATGCACGGCAAGTTGCCGACTGTACCGGGCTTAAGCCGGTAAGCCCCGCCCCCGGCACCGACGCTATGCAATGCACTGCAAGTTGCCGACTGTACCGGGCTTAAGCCGGTAAGCCCCGCCCCATCGCGGTAAGCCCCGCCCCCCGGCACCGACGCTACGCAACGCACTGCAAATTGCCGACTGTACCGGGCTTAAGCCGGTAAGCCCCGCCCCCATCGCGGTAAGCCCCGCCCCCGGCACCGACGCTATGCAATGCACTGCAAGTTGCCGACTGTACCGGGCTTAAGCCGGTAAGCCACGCCCCCATCGCGCGGGCATGTTCAATAAAACAAATGGCGGTGCTATGCCATGAGAAGTAACAGCGGCCCCAGCGCAAAAGGTAACGAAGTGTTGCGTCTGCTGAAGAGGTGGCAGTAAGCATTGCGTGTTGTCAACTGTACCAGGCTAAAGCCGGTAAGCCCCGCCCCCACCCAATGCACGTGGCCAATCATACCAGGCTTAAGCCGGCGAGCCACGCCCCCTGCGCCGACCCAATGCTATGTAATTCACTGCAATGCAATTGGTTTTTTGCCCTTAGTGGGAGTTGAACCCAGGACCCCAGCGCTGCAAGGCTACTGTGCTAACCACTGAACCACCGTGCTGCCTCTACTCCAATGCAATTTAAATGAGGGCATGTTTAAAAAAACAAGTGGCGGTGCTATGTTATGAAAAGTAGCAGCCGCTTCAGCGCCAAAGGAAATGATGGGTTGCGTCTGCTGAAAAGGTGACAGTAAGCATTGCATGTTGCCATAGTTGCACACTGTACCTGGCATGACGCGGTAAGCCCCGCCCCCATGGCGGTAAGCCCCGCCCCCGGCACCGACGCTACGCAATGCACTGTGTGTTGCCGACTGTACAGGGCTTAAGCCGGTAAGCCCCGCCCCATCGCGGTAAGCCCCGCCCCCGGCACCGACGCTATGCAATGCACTGCATGTTTCCATCTGTACCGGGCTTAAGCCGGTAAGCCCCGCCCCATCGCGGTAAGCCCCGCCCCCGGCACCGACGCTACGCAATGCACTGCATGTTGCCGACTGTACCGGGCTTAAGCCGGTAAGCCCCGCCCCCGGCACCGACGCTATGCAATGCACTGCAAGTTGCCGACTGTACCGGGCTTAAGCCGGTAAGCCCCGCCCCCGGCACCGACGCTATGCAATGCACTGCAAGTTGCCGACTGTACCGGGCTTAAGCCGGTAAGCCCCGCCCCATCGCGGTAAGCCCCGCCCCCCGGCACCGACGCTACGCAACGCACTGCAAATTGCCGACTGTACCGGGCTTAAGCCGGTAAGCCCCGCCCCCATCGCGGTAAGCCCCGCCCCCGGCACCGACGCTATGCAATGCACTGCAAGTTGCCGACTGTACCGGGCTTAAGCCGGTAAGCCACGCCCCCATCGCGCGGGCATGTTCAATAAAACAAATGGCGGTGCTATGCCATGAGAAGTAACAGCGGCCCCAGCGCAAAAGGTAACGAAGTGTTGCGTCTGCTGAAGAGGTGGCAGTAAGCATTGCGTGTTGTCAACTGTACCAGGCTAAAGCCGGTAAGCCCCGCCCCCACCCAATGCACGTGGCCAATCATACCAGGCTTAAGCCGGCGAGCCACGCCCCCTGCGCCGACCCAATGCTATGTAATTCACTGCAATGCAATTGGTTTTTTGCCCTTAGTGGGAGTTGAACCCAGGACCCCAGCGCTGCAAGGCTACTGTGCTAACCACTGAACCACCGTGCTGCCTCTACTCCAATGCAATTTAAATGAGGGCATGTTTAAAAAAACAAGTGGCGGTGCTATGTTATGAAAAGTAGCAGCCGCTTCAGCGCCAAAGGAAATGATGGGTTGCGTCTGCTGAAAAGGTGACAGTAAGCATTGCATGTTGCCATAGTTGCACACTGTACCTGGCATGACGCGGTAAGCCCCGCCCCCATGGCGGTAAGCCCCGCCCCCGGCACCGACGCTACGCAATGCACTGTGTGTTGCCGACTGTACAGGGCTTAAGCCGGTAAGCCCCGCCCCATCGCGGTAAGCCCCGCCCCCGGCACCGACGCTATGCAATGCACTGCATGTTTCCATCTGTACCGGGCTTAAGCCGGTAAGCCCCGCCCCATCGCGGTAAGCCCCGCCCCCGGCACCGACGCTACGCAATGCACTGCAAGTTGCCGACTGTACCGGGCTTAAGCCGGTAAGCCCCGCCCCCGGCACCGACGCTATGCAATGCACTGCAAGTTGCCGACTGTACCGGGCTTAAGCCGGTAAGCCCCGCCCCCGGCACCGACGCTATGCAATGCACTGCAAGTTGCCGACTGTACCGGGCTTAAGCCGGTAAGCCCCGCCCCATCGCGGTAAGCCCCGCCCCCCGGCACCGACGCTACGCACTGCACTGCAAATTGCCGACTGTACCGGGCTTAAGCCGGTAAGCCCCGCCCCCATCGCGGTAAGCCCCGCCCCCGGCACCGACGCTATGCAATGCACTGCAAGTTGCCGACTGTACCGGGCTTAAGCCGGTAAGCCACGCCCCCATCGCGCGGGCATGTTCAATAAAACAAATGGCGGTGCTATGCCATGAGAAGTAACAGCGGCCCCAGCGCAAAAGGTAACGAAGTGTTGCGTCTGCTGAAGAGGTGGCAGTAAGCATTGCGTGTTGTCAACTGTACCAGGCTAAAGCCGGTAAGCCCCGCCCCCACCCAATGCACGTGGCCAATCATACCAGGCTTAAGCCGGCGAGCCACGCCCCCTGCGCCGACCCAATGCTATGTAATTCACTGCAATGCAATTGATTTTTTGCCCTTAGTGGGAGTTGAACCCAGGACCCCAGCGCTGCAAGGCTACTGTGCTAACCACTGAGCCACCGTGCTGCCTCTACTCCAATGCAATTTAAATGAGGGCATGTTTAAAAAACAAGTGGCGGTGCTATGTTATGAAAAGTAGCAGCCGCTTCAGCGCCAAAGGAAATGATGGGTTGCGTCTGCTGAAAAGGTGACAGTAAACATTGCATGTTGCCATAGTTGCACACTGTACCTGGCATGACGCGATAAGCCCCGCCCCCATGGCGGTAAGCCCCGCCCCCGGCACCGACGCTACGCAATGCACTGTGTGTTGCCGACTGTACCGGGCTTAAGCCGGTAAGCCCCGCCCCATCGCGGTAAGCCCCGCCCCCCGGCACCGACGCTACGCAACGCACTGCAAATTGCCGACTGTACCGGGCTTAAGCCGGTAAGCCCCGCCCCCATCGCGGTAAGCCCCGCCCCCGGCACCGACGCTATGCAATGCACTGCAAGTTGCCGACTGTACCGGGCTTAAGCCGGTAAGCCACGCCCCCATCGCGCGGGCATGTTCAATAAAACAAATGGCGGTGCTATGCCATGAGAAGTAACAGCGGCCCCAGCGCAAAAGGTAACGAAGTGTTGCGTCTGCTGAAGAGGTGGAAGTAAGCATTGCGTGTTGTCAACTGTACCAGGCTAAAGCCGGTAAGCCCCGCCCCCACCCAATGCACGTGGCCAATCATACCAGGCTTAAGCCGGCGAGCCACGCCCCCTGCGCCGACCCAATGCTATGTAATTCACTGCAATGCAATTGGTTTTTTGCCCTTAGTGGGAGTTGAACCCAGGACCCCAGCGCTGCAAGGCTACTGTGCTAACCACTGAACCACCGTGCTGCCTCTACTCCAATGCAATTTAAATGAGGGCATGTTTAAAAAAACAAGTGGCGGTGCTATGTTATGAAAAGTAGCAGCCGCTTCAGCGCCAAAGGAAATGATGGGTTGCGTCTGCTGAAAAGGTGACAGTAAGCATTGCATGTTGCCATAGTTGCACACTGTACCTGGCATGACGCGGTAAGCCCCGCCCCCATGGCGGTAAGCCCCGCCCCCGGCACCGACGCTACGCAATGCACTGTGTGTTGCCGACTGTACAGGGCTTAAGCCGGTAAGCCCCGCCCCATTGCGGTAAGCCCCGCCCCCGGCACCGACGCTATGCAATGCACTGCATGTTTCCATCTGTACCGGGCTTAAGCCGGTAAGCCCCGCCCCATCGCGGTAAGCCCCGCCCCCGGCACCGACGCTATGCAATGCACTGCAAGTTGCCGACTGTACCGGGCTTAAGCCGGTAAGCCCCGCCCCGGCACCGACGCTATGCAATGCACTGCAAGTTGCCGACTGTACCGGGCTTAAGCCGGTAAGCCCCGCCCCCGGCACCGACGCAATGCAATGCACTGCAAGTTGCCGACTGTACCGGGCTTAAGCCGGTAAGCCCCGCCCCATCGCGGTAAGCCCCGCCCCCCGGCACCGACGCTACGCACTGCACTGCAAATTGCCGACTGTACCGGGCTTAAGCCGGTAAGCCCCGCCCCATCGCGGTAAGCCCCGCCCCCGGCACCGACGCTATGCAATGCACTGCATGTTTCCATCTGTACCGGGCTTAAGCCGGTAAGCCCGCCCCATCGCGGTAAGCCCCGCCCCCGGCACCGACGCTACGCAATGCACTGCAAGTTGCCGACTGTACCGGGCTTAAGCCGGTAAGCCCCGCCCCCGGCACCGACGCTATGCAATGCACTGCAAGTTGCCGACTGTACCGGGCTTAAGCCGGTAAGCCCCGCCCCCGGCACCGACGCTATGCAATGCACTGCAAGTTGCCGACTGTACCGGGCTTAAGCCGGTAAGCCCCGCCCCATCGCGGTAAGCCCCGCCCCCCGGCACCGACGCTACGCACTGCACTGCAAATTGCCGACTGTACCGGGCTTAAGCCGGTAAGCCCCGCCCCCATCGCGGTAAGCCCCGCCCCCGGCACCGACGCTATGCAATGCACTGCAAGTTGCCGACTGTACCGGGCTTAAGCCGGTAAGCCACGCCCCCATCGCGCGGGCATGTTCAATAAAACAAATGGCGGTGCTATGCCATGAGAAGTAACAGCGGCCCCAGCGCAAAAGGTAACGAAGTGTTGCGTCTGCTGAAGAGGTGGCAGTAAGCATTGCGTGTTGTCAACTGTACCAGGCTAAAGCCGGTAAGCCCCGCCCCCACCCAATGCACGTGGCCAATCATACCAGGCTTAAGCCGGCGAGCCACGCCCCCTGCGCCGACCCAATGCTATGTAATTCACTGCAATGCAATTGGTTTTTTGCCCTTAGTGGGAGTTGAACCCAGGACCCCAGCGCTGCAAGGCTACTGTGCTAACCACTGAGCCACCGTGCTGCCTCTACTCCAATGCAATTTAAATGAGGGCATGTTTAAAAAAACAAGTGGCGGTGCTATGTTATGAAAAGTAGCAGCCGCTTCAGCGCCAAAGGAAATGATGGGTTGCGTCTGCTGAAAAGGTGACAGTAAGCATTGCATGTTGCCATAGTTGCACACTGTACCTGGCATGACGCGGTAAGCCCCGCCCCCATGGCGGTAAGCCCCGCCCCCGGCACCGACGCTACGCAATGCACTGTGTGTTGCCGACTGTACCGGGCTTAAGCCGGTAAGCCCCGCCCCATAGCGGTAAGCCCCGCCCCCCGGCACCGACGCTACGCAACGCACTGCAAATTGCCGACTGTACCGGGCTTAAGCCGGTAAGCCCCGCCCCCATCGCGGTAAGCCCCGCCCCCGGCACCGACGCTATGCAATGCACTGCAAGTTGCCGACTGTACCGGGCTTAAGCCGGTAAGCCACGCCCCCATCGCGCGGGCATGTTCAATAAAACAAATGGCGGTGCTATGCCATGAGAAGTAACAGCGGCCCCAGCGCAAAAGGTAACGAAGTGTTGCGTCTGCTGAAGAGGTGGCAGTAAGCATTGCGTGTTGTCAACTGTACCAGGCTAAAGCCGGTAAGCCCCGCCCCCACCCAATGCACGTGGCCAATCATACCAGGCTTAAGCCGGCGAGCCACGCCCCCTGCGCCGACCCAATGCTATGTAATTCACTGCAATGCAATTGGTTTTTTGCCCTTAGTGGGAGTTGAACCCAGGACCCCAGCGCTGCAAGGCTACTGTGCTAACCACTGAACCACCGTGCTGCCTCTACTCCAATGCAATTTAAATGAGGGCATGTTTAAAAAAACAAGTGGCGGTGCTATGTTATGAAAAGTAGCAGCCGCTTCAGCGCCAAAGGAAATGATGGGTTGCGTCTGCTGAAAAGGTGACAGTAAGCATTGCATGTTGCCATAGTTGCACACTGTACCTGGCATGACGCGGTAAGCCCCGCCCCCATGGCGGTAAGCCCCGCCCCCGGCACCGACGCTACGCAATGCACTGTGTGTTGCCGACTGTACAGGGCTTAAGCCGGTAAGCCCCGCCCCATCGCGGTAAGCCCCGCCCCCGGCACCGACGCTATGCAATGCACTGCATGTTTCCATCTGTACCGGGCTTAAGCCGGTAAGCCCCGCCCCATCGCGGTAAGCCCCGCCCCCGGCACCGACGCTACGCAATGCACTGCAAGTTGCCGACTGTACCGGGCTTAAGCCGGTAAGCCCCGCCCCCGGCACCGACGCTATGCAATGCACTGCAAGTTGCCGACTGTACCGGGCTTAAGCCGGTAAGCCCCGCCCCCGGCACCGACGCTATGCAATGCACTGCAAGTTGCCGACTGTACCGGGCTTAAGCCGGTAAGCCCCGCCCCATCGCGGTAAGCCCCGCCCCCCGGCACCGACGCTACGCACGCACTGCAAATTGCCGACTGTACCGGGCTTAAGCCGGTAAGCCCCGCCCCCATCGCGGTAAGCCCCGCCCCCGGCACCGACGCTATGCAATGCACTGCAAGTTGCCGACTGTACCGGGCTTAAGCCGGTAAGCCACGCCCCCATCGCGCGGGCATGTTCAATAAAACAAATGGCGGTGCTATGCCATGAGAAGTAACAGCGGCCCCAGCGCAAAAGGTAACGAAGTGTTGCGTCTGCTGAAGAGGTGGCAGTAAGCATTGCGTGTTGTCAACTGTACCAGGCTAAAGCCGGTAAGCCCCGCCCCCACCCAATGCACGTGGCCAATCATACCAGGCTTAAGCCGGCGAGCCACGCCCCCTGCGCCGACCCAATGCTATGTAATTCACTGCAATGCAATTGGTTTTTTGCCCTTAGTGGGAGTTGAACCCAGGACCCCAGCGCTGCAAGGCTACTGTGCTAACCACTGAACCACCGTGCTGCCTCTACTCCAATGCAATTTAAATGAGGGCATGTTTAAAAAAACAAGTGGCGGTGCTATGTTATGAAAAGTAGCAGCCGCTTCAGCGCCAAAGGAAATGATGGGTTGCGTCTGCTGAAAAGGTGACAGTAAGCATTGCATGTTGCCATAGTTGCACACTGTACCTGGCATGACGCGGTAAGCCCCGCCCCCATGGCGGTAAGCCCCGCCCCCGGCACCGACGCTACGCAATGCACTGTGTGTTGCCGACTGTACAGGGCTTAAGCCGGTAAGCCCCGCCCCATCGCGGTAAGCCCCGCCCCCGGCACCGACGCTATGCAATGCACTGCATGTTTCCATCTGTACCGGGCTTAAGCCGGTAAGCCCCGCCCCATCGCGGTAAGCCCCGCCCCCGGCACCGACGCTACGCAATGCACTGCAAGTTGCCGACTGTACCGGGCTTAAGCCGGTAAGCCCCGCCCCCGGCACCGACGCTATGCAATGCACTGCAAGTTGCCGACTGTACCGGGCTTAAGCCGGTAAGCCCCGCCCCCGGCACCGACGCTATGCAATGCACTGCAAGTTGCCGACTGTACCGGGCTTAAGCCGGTAAGCCCCGCCCCATCGCGGTAAGCCCCGCCCCCCGGCACCGACGCTACGCACTGCACTGCAAATTGCCGACTGTACCGGGCTTAAGCCGGTAAGCCCCGCCCCCATCGCGGTAAGCCCCGCCCCCGGCACCGACGCTATGCAATGCACTGCAAGTTGCCGACTGTACCGGGCTTAAGCCGGTAAGCCACGCCCCCATCGCGCGGGCATGTTCAATAAAACAAATGGCGGTGCTATGCCATGAGAAGTAACAGCGGCCCCAGCGCAAAAGGTAACGAAGTGTTGCGTCTGCTGAAGAGGTGGCAGTAAGCATTGCGTGTTGTCAACTGTACCAGGCTAAAGCCGGTAAGCCCCGCCCCCACCCAATGCACGTGGCCAATCATACCAGGCTTAAGCCGGCGAGCCACACCCCCTGCGCCGACCCAATGCTGTGTAATTCACTGCAATGCAATTGATTTTTTGCCCTTAGTGGGAGTTGAACCCAGGACCCCAGCGCTGCAAGGCTACTGTGCTAACCACTGAGCCACCGTGCTGCCTCTACTCCAATGCAATTTAAATGAGGGCATGTTTAAAAAAACAAGTGGCGGTGCTATGTTATGAAAAGTAGCAGCCGCTTCAGCGCCAAAGGAAATGATGGGTTGCGTCTGCTGAAAAGGTGACAGTAAACATTGCATGTTGCCATAGTTGCACACTGTACCTGGCATGACGCGATAAGCCCCGCCCCCATGGCGGTAAGCCCCGCCCCCGGCACCGACGCTATGCAATGCACTGCAAGTTGCCGACTGTACCGGGCTTAAGCCGGTAAGCCACGCCCCCATCGCGCGGGCATGTTCAATAAAACAAATGGCGGTGCTATGCCATGAGAAGTAACAGCGGCCCCAGCGCAAAAGGTAACGAAGTGTTGCGTCTGCTGAAGAGGTGGCAGTAAGCATTGCGTGTTGTCAACTGTACCAGGCTAAAGCCGGTAAGCCCCGCCCCCACCCAATGCACGTGGCCAATCATACCAGGCTTAAGCCGGCGAGCCACGCCCCCTGCGCCGACCCAATGCTATGTAATTCACTGCAATGCAATTGGTTTTTTGCCCTTAGTGGGAGTTGAACCCAGGACCCCAGCGCTGCAAGGCTACTGTGCTAACCACTGAACCACCGTGCTGCCTCTACTCCAATGCAATTTAAATGAGGGCATGTTTAAAAAAACAAGTGGCGGTGCTATGTTATGAAAAGTAGCAGCCGCTTCAGCGCCAAAGGAAATGATGGGTTGCGTCTGCTGAAAAGGTGACAGTAAGCATTGCATGTTGCCATAGTTGCACACTGTACCTGGCATGACGCGGTAAGCCCCGCCCCCATGGCGGTAAGCCCCGCCCCCGGCACCGACGCTACGCAATGCACTGTGTGTTGCCGACTGTACAGGGCTTAAGCCGGTAAGCCCCGCCCCATCGCGGTAAGCCCCGCCCCCGGCACCGACGCTATGCAATGCACTGCATGTTTCCATCTGTACCGGGCTTAAGCCGGTAAGCCCCGCCCCATCGCGGTAAGCCCCGCCCCCGGCACCGACGCTACGCAATGCACTGCAAGTTGCCGACTGTACCGGGCTTAAGCCGGTAAGCCCCGCCCCCGGCACCGACGCTATGCAATGCACTGCAAGTTGCCGACTGTACCGGGCTTAAGCCGGTAAGCCCCGCCCCATCGCGGTAAGCCCCGCCCCCCGGCACCGACGCTACGCAACGCACTGCAAATTGCCGACTGTACCGGGCTTAAGCCGGTAAGCCCCGCCCCCATCGCGGTAAGCCCCGCCCCCGGCACCGACGCTATGCAATGCACTGCAAGTTGCCGACTGTACCGGGCTTAAGCCGGTAAGCCACGCCCCCATCGCGCGGGCATGTTCAATAAAACAAATGGCGGTGCTATGCCATGAGAAGTAACAGCGGCCCCAGCGCAAAAGGTAACGAAGTGTTGCGTCTGCTGAAGAGGTGGCAGTAAGCATTGCGTGTTGTCAACTGTACCAGGCTAAAGCCGGTAAGCCCCGCCCCCACCCAATGCACGTGGCCAATCATACCAGGCTTAAGCCGGCGAGCCACGCCCCCTGCGCCGACCCAATGCTATGTAATTCACTGCAATGCAATTGGTTTTTTGCCCTTAGTGGGAGTTGAACCCAGGACCCCAGCGCTGCAAGGCTACTGTGCTAACCACTGAACCACCGTGCTGCCTCTACTCCAATGCAATTTAAATGAGGGCATGTTTAAAAAAACAAGTGGCGGTGCTATGTTATGAAAAGTAGCAGCCGCTTCAGCGCCAAAGGAAATGATGGGTTGCGTCTGCTGAAAAGGTGACAGTAAGCATTGCATGTTGCCATAGTTGCACACTGTACCTGGCATGACGCGGTAAGCCCCGCCCCCATGGCGGTAAGCCCCGCCCCCGGCACCGACGCTACGCAATGCACTGTGTGTTGCCGACTGTACAGGGCTTAAGCCGGTAAGCCCCGCCCCATCGCGGTAAGCCCCGCCCCCGGCACCGACGCTATGCAATGCACTGCATGTTTCCATCTGTACCGGGCTTAAGCCGGTAAGCCCCGCCCCATCGCGGTAAGCCCCGCCCCCGGCACCGACGCTACGCAATGCACTGCAAGTTGCCGACTGTACCGGGCTTAAGCCGGTAAGCCCCGCCCCCGGCACCGACGCTATGCAATGCACTGCAAGTTGCCGACTGTACCGGGCTTAAGCCGGTAAGCCCCGCCCCCGGCACCGACGCTATGCAATGCACTGCAAGTTGCCGACTGTACCGGGCTTAAGCCGGTAAGCCCCGCCCCATCGCGGTAAGCCCCGCCCCCCGGCACCGACGCTACGCAACGCACTGCAAATTGCCGACTGTACCGGGCTTAAGCCGGTAAGCCCCGCCCCCATCGCGGTAAGCCCCGCCCCCGGCACCGACGCTATGCAATGCACTGCAAGTTGCCGACTGTACCGGGCTTAAGCCGGTAAGCCACGCCCCCATCGCGCGGGCATGTTCAATAAAACAAATGGCGGTGCTATGCCATGAGAAGTAACAGCGGCCCCAGCGCAAAAGGTAACGAAGTGTTGCGTCTGCTGAAGAGGTGGCAGTAAGCATTGCGTGTTGTCAACTGTACCAGGCTAAAGCCGGTAAGCCCCGCCCCCACCCAATGCACGTGGCCAATCATACCAGGCTTAAGCCGGCGAGCCACGCCCCCTGCGCCGACCCAATGCTATGTAATTCACTGCAATGCAATTGGTTTTTTGCCCTTAGTGGGAGTTGAACCCAGGACCCCAGCGCTGCAAGGCTACTGTGCTAACCACTGAACCACCGTGCTGCCTCTACTCCAATGCAATTTAAATGAGGGCATGTTTAAAAAAACAAGTGGCGGTGCTATGTTATGAAAAGTAGCAGCCGCTTCAGCGCCAAAGGAAATGATGGGTTGCGTCTGCTGAAAAGGTGACAGTAAGCATTGCATGTTGCCATAGTTGCACACTGTACCTGGCATGACGCGGTAAGCCCCGCCCCCATGGCGGTAAGCCCCGCCCCCGGCACCGACGCTACGCAATGCACTGCAAGTTGCCGACTGTACCGGGCTTAAGCCGGTAAGCCCCGCCCCCGGCACCGACGCTATGCAATGCACTGCAAGTTGCCGACTGTACCGGGCTTAAGCCGGTAAGCCCCGCCCCCGGCACCGACGCTATGCAATGCACTGCAAGTTGCCGACTGTACCGGGCTTAAGCCGGTAAGCCCCGCCCCATCGCGGTAAGCCCCGCCCCCCGGCACCGACGCTACGCAACGCACTGCAAATTGCCGACTGTACCGGGCTTAAGCCGGTAAGCCCCGCCCCCATCGCGGTAAGCCCCGCCCCCGGCACCGACGCTATGCAATGCACTGCAAGTTGCCGACTGTACCGGGCTTAAGCCGGTAAGCCACGCCCCCATCGCGCGGGCATGTTCAATAAAACAAATGGCGGTGCTATGCCATGAGAAGTAACAGCGGCCCCAGCGCAAAAGGTAACGAAGTGTTGCGTCTGCTGAAGAGGTGGCAGTAAGCATTGCGTGTTGTCAACTGTACCAGGCTAAAGCCGGTAAGCCCCGCCCCCACCCAATGCACGTGGCCAATCATACCAGGCTTAAGCCGGCGAGCCACGCCCCCTGCGCCGACCCAATGCTATGTAATTCACTGCAATGCAATTGGTTTTTTGCCCTTAGTGGGAGTTGAACCCAGGACCCCAGCGCTGCAAGGCTACTGTGCTAACCACTGAACCACCGTGCTGCCTCTACTCCAATGCAATTTAAATGAGGGCATGTTTAAAAAAACAAGTGGCGGTGCTATGTTATGAAAAGTAGCAGCCGCTTCAGCGCCAAAGGAAATGATGGGTTGCGTCTGCTGAAAAGGTGACAGTAAGCATTGCATGTTGCCATAGTTGCACACTGTACCTGGCATGACGCGGTAAGCCCCGCCCCCATGGCGGTAAGCCCCGCCCCCGGCACCGACGCTACGCAATGCACTGTGTGTTGCCTACTGTACAGGGCTTAAGCCGGTAAGCCCCGCCCCATCGCGGTAAGCCCCGCCCCCGGCACCGACGCTATGCAATGCACTGCATGTTTCCATCTGTACCGGGCTTAAGCCGGTAAGCCCCGCCCCATCGCGGTAAGCCCCGCCCCCGGCACCGACGCTACGCAATGCACTGCAAGTTGCCGACTGTACCGGGCTTAAGCCGGTAAGCCCCGCCCCCGGCACCGACGCTATGCAATGCACTGCAAGTTGCCGACTGTACCGGGCTTAAGCCGGTAAGCCCCGCCCCCGGCACCGACGCTATGCAATGCACTGCAAGTTGCCGACTGTACCGGGCTTAAGCCGGTAAGCCCCGCCCCATCGCGGTAAGCCCCGCCCCCCGGCACCGACGCTACGCACTGCACTGCAAATTGCCGACTGTACCGGGCTTAAGCCGGTAAGCCCCGCCCCCAACGCGGTAAGCCCCGCCCCCGGCACCGACGCTATGCAATGCACTGCAAGTTGCCGACTGTACCGGGCTTAAGCCGGTAAGCCACGCCCCCATCGCGCGGGCATGTTCAATAAAACAAATGGCGGTGCTATGCCATGAGAAGTAACAGCGGCCCCAGCGCAAAAGGTAACGAAGTGTTGCGTCTGCTGAAGAGGTGGCAGTAAGCATTGCGTGTTGTCAACTGTACCAGGCTAAAGCCGGTAAGCCCCGCCCCCACCCAATGCACGTGGCCAATCATACCAGGCTTAAGCCGGCGAGCCACGCCCCCTGCGCCGACCCAATGCTATGTAATTCACTGCAATGCAATTGATTTTTTGCCCTTAGTGGGAGTTGAACCCAGGACCCCAGCGCTGCAAGGCTACTGTGCTAACCACTGAGCCACCGTGCTGCCTCTACTCCAATGCAATTTAAATGAGGGCATGTTTAAAAAAACAAGTGGCGGTGCTATGTTATGAAAAGTAGCAGCCGCTTCAGCGCCAAAGGAAATGATGGGTTGCGTCTGCTGAAAAGGTGACAGTAAACATTGCATGTTGCCATAGTTGCACACTGTACCTGGCATGACGCGATAAGCCCCGCCCCCATGGCGGTAAGCCCCGCCCCCGGCACCGACGCTACGCAATGCACTGTGTGTTGCCGACTGTACCGGGCTTAAGCCGGTAAGCCCCGCCCCATCGCGGTAAGCCCCGCCCCCGGCACCGACGCTACGCAACGCACTGCAAATTGCCGACTGTACCGGGCTTAAGCCGGTAAGCCCCGCCCCCATCGCGGTAAGCCCCGCCCCCGGCACCGACGCTATGCAATGCACTGCAAGTTGCCGACTGTACCGGGCTTAAGCCGGTAAGCCACGCCCCCATCGCGCGGGCATGTTCAATAAAACAAATGGCGGTGCTATGCCATGAGAAGTAACAGCGGCCCCAGCGCAAAAGGTAACGAAGTGTTGCGTCTGCTGAAGAGGTGGAAGTAAGCATTGCGTGTTGTCAACTGTACCAGGCTAAAGCCGGTAAGCCCCGCCCCCACCCAATGCACGTGGCCAATCATACCAGGCTTAAGCCGGCGAGCCACGCCCCCTGCGCCGACCCAATGCTATGTAATTCACTGCAATGCAATTGGTTTTTTGCCCTTAGTGGGAGTTGAACCCAGGACCCCAGCGCTGCAAGGCTACTGTGCTAACCACTGAACCACCGTGCTGCCTCTACTCCAATGCAATTTAAATGAGGGCATGTTTAAAAAAACAAGTGGCGGTGCTATGTTATGAAAAGTAGCAGCCGCTTCAGCGCCAAAGGAAATGATGGGTTGCGTCTGCTGAAAAGGTGACAGTAAGCATTGCATGTTGCCATAGTTGCACACTGTACCTGGCATGACGCGGTAAGCCCCGCCCCCATGGCGGTAAGCCCCGCCCCCGGCACCGACGCTACGCAATGCACTGTGTGTTGCCGACTGTACAGGGCTTAAGCCGGTAAGCCCCGCCCCATTGCGGTAAGCCCCGCCCCCGGCACCGACGCTATGCAATGCACTGCATGTTTCCATCTGTACCGGGCTTAAGCCGGTAAGCCCCGCCCCATCGCGGTAAGCCCCGCCCCCGGCACCGACGCTACGCAATGCACTGCAAGTTGCCGACTGTACCGGGCTTAAGCCGGTAAGCCCCGCCCCCGGCACCGACGCTATGCAATGCACTGCAAGTTGCCGACTGTACCGGGCTTAAGCCGGTAAGCCCCGCCCCCGGCACCGACGCTATGCAATGCACTGCAAGTTGCCGACTGTACCGGGCTTAAGCCGGTAAGCCCCGCCCCATCGCGGTAAGCCCCGCCCCCCGGCACCGACGCTACGCACTGCACTGCAAATTGCCGACTGTACCGGGCTTAAGCCGGTAAGCCCCGCCCCATCGCGGTAAGCCCCGCCCCCGGCACCGACGCTATGCAATGCACTGCATGTTTCCATCTGTACCGGGCTTAAGCCGGTAAGCCCCGCCCCATCGCGGTAAGCCCCGCCCCCGGCACCGACGCTACGCAATGCACTGCAAGTTGCCGACTGTACCGGGCTTAAGCCGGTAAGCCCCGCCCCCGGCACCGACGCTATGCAATGCACTGCAAGTTGCCGACTGTACCGGGCTTAAGCCGGTAAGCCCCGCCCCCGGCACCGACGCTATGCAATGCACTGCAAGTTGCCGACTGTACCGGGCTTAAGCCGGTAAGCCCCGCCCCATCGCGGTAAGCCCCGCCCCCCGGCACCGACGCTACGCAACGCACTGCAAATTGCCGACTGTACCGGGCTTAAGCCGGTAAGCCCCGCCCCCATCGCGGTAAGCCCCGCCCCCGGCACCGACGCTATGCAATGCACTGCAAGTTGCCGACTGTACCGGGCTTAAGCCGGTAAGCCACGCCCCCATCGCGCGGGCATGTTCAATAAAACAAATGGCGGTGCTATGCCATGAGAAGTAACAGCGGCCCCAGCGCAAAAGGTAACGAAGTGTTGCGTCTGCTGAAGAGGTGGCAGTAAGCATTGCGTGTTGTCTACTGTACCAGGCTAAAGCCGGTAAGCCCCGCCCCCACCCAATGCACGTGGCCAATCATACCAGGCTTAAGCCGGCGAGCCACGCCCCCTGCGCCGACCCAATGCTATGTAATTCACTGCAATGCAATTGGTTTTTTGCCCTTAGTGGGAGTTGAACCCAGGACCCCAGCGCTGCAAGGCTACTGTGCTAACCACTGAACCACCGTGCTGCCTCTACTCCAATGCAATTTAAATGAGGGCATGTTTAAAAAAACAAGTGGCGGTGCTATGTTATGAAAAGTAGCAGCCGCTTCAGCGCCAAAGGAAATGATGGGTTGCGTCTGCTGAAAAGGTGACAGTAAGCATTGCATGTTGCCATAGTTGCACACTGTACCTGGCATGACGCGGTAAGCCCCGCCCCCATGGCGGTAAGCCCCGCCCCCGGCACCGACGCTACGCAATGCACTGTGTGTTGCCTACTGTACAGGGCTTAAGCCGGTAAGCCCCGCCCCATCGCGGTAAGCCCCGCCCCCGGCACCGACGCTATGCAATGCACTGCATGTTTCCATCTGTACCGGGCTTAAGCCGGTAAGCCCCGCCCCATCGCGGTAAGCCCCGCCCCCGGCACCGACGCTACGCAATGCACTGCAAGTTGCCGACTGTACCGGGCTTAAGCCGGTAAGCCCCGCCCCCGGCACCGACGCTATGCAATGCACTGCAAGTTGCCGACTGTACCGGGCTTAAGCCGGTAAGCCCCGCCCCCGGCACCGACGCTATGCAATGCACTGCAAGTTGCCGACTGTACCGGGCTTAAGCCGGTAAGCCCCGCCCCATCGCGGTAAGCCCCGCCCCCCGGCACCGACGCTACGCACTGCACTGCAAATTGCCGACTGTACCGGGCTTAAGCCGGTAAGCCCCGCCCCCATCGCGGTAAGCCCCGCCCCCGGCACCGACGCTATGCAATGCACTGCAAGTTGCCGACTGTACCGGGCTTAAGCCGGTAAGCCACGCCCCCATCGCGCGGGCATGTTCAATAAAACAAATGGCGGTGCTATGCCATGAGAAGTAACAGCGGCCCCAGCGCAAAAGGTAACGAAGTGTTGCGTCTGCTGAAGAGGTGGCAGTAAGCATTGCGTGTTGTCAACTGTACCAGGCTAAAGCCGGTAAGCCCCGCCCCCACCCAATGCACGTGGCCAATCATACCAGGCTTAAGCCGGCGAGCCACGCCCCCTGCGCCGACCCAATGCTATGTAATTCACTGCAATGCAATTGATTTTTTGCCCTTAGTGGGAGTTGAACCCAGGACCCCAGCGCTGCAAGGCTACTGTGCTAACCACTGAGCCACCGTGCTGCCTCTACTCCAATGCAATTTAAATGAGGGCATGTTTAAAAAAACAAGTGGCGGTGCTATGTTATGAAAAGTAGCAGCCGCTTCAGCGCCAAAGGAAATGATGGGTTGCGTCTGCTGAAAAGGTGACAGTAAACATTGCATGTTGCCATAGTTGCACACTGTACCTGGCATGACGCGATAAGCCCCGCCCCCATGGCGGTAAGCCCCGCCCCCGGCACCGACGCTACGCAATGCACTGTGTGTTGCCGACTGTACCGGGCTTAAGCCGGTAAGCCCCGCCCCATCGCGGTAAGCCCCGCCCCCCGGCACCGACGCTACGCAACGCACTGCAAATTGCCGACTGTACCGGGCTTAAGCCGGTAAGCCCCGCCCCCATCGCGGTAAGCCCCGCCCCCGGCACCGACGCTATGCAATGCACTGCAAGTTGCCGACTGTACCGGGCTTAAGCCGGTAAGCCACGCCCCCATCGCGCGGGCATGTTCAATAAAACAAATGGCGGTGCTATGCCATGAGAAGTAACAGCGGCCCCAGCGCAAAAGGTAACGAAGTGTTGCGTCTGCTGAAGAGGTGGCAGTAAGCATTGCGTGTTGTCAACTGTACCAGGCTAAAGCCGGTAAGCCCCGCCCCCACCCAATGCACGTGGCCAATCATACCAGGCTTAAGCCGGCGAGCCACGCCCCCTGCGCCGACCCAATGCTATGTAATTCACTGCAATGCAATTGGTTTTTTGCCCTTAGTGGGAGTTGAACCCAGGACCCCAGCGCTGCAAGGCTACTGTGCTAACCACTGAACCACCGTGCTGCCTCTACTCCAATGCAATTTAAATGAGGGCATGTTTAAAAAAACAAGTGGCGGTGCTATGTTATGAAAAGTAGCAGCCGCTTCAGCGCCAAAGGAAATGATGGGTTGCGTCTGCTGAAAAGGTGACAGTAAGCATTGCATGTTGCCATAGTTGCACACTGTACCTGGCATGACGCGGTAAGCCCCGCCCCCATGGCGGTAAGCCCCGCCCCCGGCACCGACGCTACGCAATGCACTGTGTGTTGCCGACTGTACAGGGCTTAAGCCGGTAAGCCCCGCCCCATCGCGGTAAGCCCCGCCCCCGGCACCGACGCTATGCAATGCACTGCATGTTTCCATCTGTACCGGGCTTAAGCCGGTAAGCCCCGCCCCATCGCGGTAAGCCCCGCCCCCGGCACCGACGCTACGCAATGCACTGCAAGTTGCCGACTGTACCGGGCTTAAGCCGGTAAGCCCCGCCCCCGGCACCGACGCTATGCAATGCACTGCAAGTTGCCGACTGTACCGGGCTTAAGCCGGTAAGCCCCGCCCCATCGCGGTAAGCCCCGCCCCCCGGCACCGACGCTACGCAACGCACTGCAAATTGCCGACTGTACCGGGCTTAAGCCGGTAAGCCCCGCCCCCATCGCGGTAAGCCCCGCCCCCGGCACCGACGCTATGCAATGCACTGCAAGTTGCCGACTGTACCGGGCTTAAGCCGGTAAGCCACGCCCCCATCGCGCGGGCATGTTCAATAAAACAAATGGCGGTGCTATGCCATGAGAAGTAACAGCGGCCCCAGCGCAAAAGGTAACGAAGTGTTGCGTCTGCTGAAGAGGTGGCAGTAAGCATTGCGTGTTGTCAACTGTACCAGGCTAAAGCCGGTAAGCCCCGCCCCCACCCAATGCACGTGGCCAATCATACCAGGCTTAAGCCGGCGAGCCACGCCCCCTGCGCCGACCCAATGCTATGTAATTCACTGCAATGCAATTGGTTTTTTGCCCTTAGTGGGAGTTGAACCCAGGACCCCAGCGCTGCAAGGCTACTGTGCTAACCACTGAACCACCGTGCTGCCTCTACTCCAATGCAATTTAAATGAGGGCATGTTTAAAAAAACAAGTGGCGGTGCTATGTTATGAAAAGTAGCAGCCGCTTCAGCGCCAAAGGAAATGATGGGTTGCGTCTGCTGAAAAGGTGACAGTAAGCATTGCATGTTGCCATAGTTGCACACTGTACCTGGCATGACGCGGTAAGCCCCGCCCCCATGGCGGTAAGCCCCGCCCCCGGCACCGACGCTACGCAATGCACTGTGTGTTGCCGACTGTACAGGGCTTAAGCCGGTAAGCCCCGCCCCATCGCGGTAAGCCCCGCCCCCGGCACCGACGCTATGCAATGCACTGCATGTTTCCATCTGTACCGGGCTTAAGCCGGTAAGCCCCGCCCCATCGCGGTAAGCCCCGCCCCCGGCACCGACGCTACGCAATGCACTGCAAGTTGCCGACTGTACCGGGCTTAAGCCGGTAAGCCCCGCCCCCGGCACCGACGCTATGCAATGCACTGCAAGTTGCCGACTGTACCGGGCTTAAGCCGGTAAGCCCCGCCCCCGGCACCGACGCTATGCAATGCACTGCTAGTTGCCGACTGTACCGGGCTTAAGCCGGTAAGCCCCGCCCCATCGCGGTAAGCCCCGCCCCCCGGCACCGACGCTACGCAACGCACTGCAAATTGCCGACTGTACCGGGCTTAAGCCGGTAAGCCCCGCCCCCATCGCGGTAAGCCCCGCCCCCGGCACCGACGCTATGCAATGCACTGCAAGTTGCCGACTGTACCGGGCTTAAGCCGGTAAGCCACGCCCCCATCGCGCGGGCATGTTCAATAAAACAAATGGCGGTGCTATGCCATGAGAAGTAACAGCGGCCCCAGCGCAAAAGGTAACGAAGTGTTGCGTCTGCTGAAGAGGTGGCAGTAAGCATTGCGTGTTGTCAACTGTACCAGGCTAAAGCCGGTAAGCCCCGCCCCCACCCAATGCACGTGGCCAATCATACCAGGCTTAAGCCGGCGAGCCACGCCCCCTGCGCCGACCCAATGCTATGTAATTCACTGCAATGCAATTGGTTTTTTGCCCTTAGTGGGAGTTGAACCCAGGACCCCAGCGCTGCAAGGCTACTGTGCTAACCACTGAACCACCGTGCTGCCTCTACTCCAATGCAATTTAAATGAGGGCATGTTTAAAAAAACAAGTGGCGGTGCTATGTTATGAAAAGTAGCAGCCGCTTCAGCGCCAAAGGAAATGATGGGTTGCGTCTGCTGAAAAGGTGACAGTAAGCATTGCATGTTGCCATAGTTGCACACTGTACCTGGCATGACGCGGTAAGCCCCGCCCCCATGGCGGTAAGCCCCGCCCCCGGCACCGACGCTACGCAATGCACTGTGTGTTGCCGACTGTACAGGGCTTAAGCCGGTAAGCCCCGCCCCATCGCGGTAAGCCCCGCCCCCGGCACCGACGCTATGCAATGCACTGCATGTTTCCATCTGTACCGGGCTTAAGCCGGTAAGCCCCGCCCCATCGCGGTAAGCCCCGCCCCCGGCACCGACGCTACGCAATGCACTGCAAGTTGCCGACTGTACCGGGCTTAAGCCGGTAAGCCCCGCCCCCGGCACCGACGCTATGCAATGCACTGCAAGTTGCCGACTGTACCGGGCTTAAGCCGGTAAGCCCCGCCCCCGGCACCGACGCTATGCAATGCACTGCAAGTTGCCGACTGTACCGGGCTTAAGCCGGTAAGCCCCGCCCCATCGCGGTAAGCCCCGCCCCCCGGCACCGACGCTACGCAACGCACTGCAAATTGCCGACTGTACCGGGCTTAAGCCGGTAAGCCCCGCCCCCATCGCGGTAAGCCCCGCCCCCGGCACCGACGCTATGCAATGCACTGCAAGTTGCCGACTGTACCGGGCTTAAGCCGGTAAGCCACGCCCCCATCGCGCGGGCATGTTCAATAAAACAAATGGCGGTGCTATGCCATGAGAAGTAACAGCGGCCCCAGCGCAAAAGGTAACGAAGTGTTGCGTCTGCTGAAGAGGTGGCAGTAAGCATTGCGTGTTGTCAACTGTACCAGGCTAAAGCCGGTAAGCCCCGCCCCCACCCACTGCACGTGGCCAATCATACCAGGCTTAAGCCGGCGAGCCACGCCCCCTGCGCCGACCCAATGCTATGTAATTCACTGCAATGCAATTGGTTTTTTGCCCTTAGTGGGAGTTGAACCCAGGACCCCAGCGCTGCAAGGCTACTGTGCTAACCACTGAACCACCGTGCTGCCTCTACTCCAATGCAATTTAAATGAGGGCATGTTTAAAAAAACAAGTGGCGGTGCTATGTTATGAAAAGTAGCAGCCGCTTCAGCGCCAAAGGAAATGATGGGTTGCGTCTGCTGAAAAGGTGACAGTAAGCATTGCATGTTGCCATAGTTGCACACTGTACCTGGCATGACGCGGTAAGCCCCGCCCCCATGGCGGTAAGCCCCGCCCCCGGCACCGACGCTACGCAATGCACTGTGTGTTGCCTACTGTACAGGGCTTAAGCCGGTAAGCCCCGCCCCATCGCGGTAAGCCCCGCCCCCGGCACCGACGCTATGCAATGCACTGCATGTTTCCATCTGTACCGGGCTTAAGCCGGTAAGCCCCGCCCCATCGCGGTAAGCCCCGCCCCCGGCACCGACGCTACGCAATGCACTGCAAGTTGCCGACTGTACCGGGCTTAAGCCGGTAAGCCCCGCCCCCGGCACCGACGCTATGCAATGCACTGCAAGTTGCCGACTGTACCGGGCTTAAGCCGGTAAGCCCCGCCCCCGGCACCGACGCTATGCAATGCACTGCAAGTTGCCGACTGTACCGGGCTTAAGCCGGTAAGCCCCGCCCCATCGCGGTAAGCCCCGCCCCCCGGCACCGACGCTACGCACTGCACTGCAAATTGCCGACTGTACCGGGCTTAAGCCGGTAAGCCCCGCCCCCATCGCGGTAAGCCCCGCCCCCGGCACCGACGCTATGCAATGCACTGCAAGTTGCCGACTGTACCGGGCTTAAGCCGGTAAGCCACGCCCCCATCGCGCGGGCATGTTCAATAAAACAAATGGCGGTGCTATGCCATGAGAAGTAACAGCGGCCCCAGCGCAAAAGGTAACGAAGTGTTGCGTCTGCTGAAGAGGTGGCAGTAAGCATTGCGTGTTGTCAACTGTACCAGGCTAAAGCCGGTAAGCCCCGCCCCCACCCAATGCACGTGGCCAATCATACCAGGCTTAAGCCGGCGAGCCACGCCCCCTGCGCCGACCCAATGCTATGTAATTCACTGCAATGCAATTGATTTTTTGCCCTTAGTGGGAGTTGAACCCAGGACCCCAGCGCTGCAAGGCTACTGTGCTAACCACTGAGCCACCGTGCTGCCTCTACTCCAATGCAATTTAAATGAGGGCATGTTTAAAAAAACAAGTGGCGGTGCTATGTTATGAAAAGTAGCAGCCGCTTCAGCGCCAAAGGAAATGATGGGTTGCGTCTGCTGAAAAGGTGACAGTAAACATTGCATGTTGCCATAGTTGCACACTGTACCTGGCATGACGCGATAAGCCCCGCCCCCATGGCGGTAAGCCCCGCCCCCGGCACCGACGCTACGCAATGCACTGTGTGTTGCCGACTGTACCGGGCTTAAGCCGGTAAGCCCCGCCCCATCGCGGTAAGCCCCGCCCCCCGGCACCGACGCTACGCAACGCACTGCAAATTGCCGACTGTACCGGGCTTAAGCCGGTAAGCCCCGCCCCCATCGCGGTAAGCCCCGCCCCCGGCACCGACGCTATGCAATGCACTGCAAGTTGCCGACTGTACCGGGCTTAAGCCGGTAAGCCACGCCCCCATCGCGCGGGCATGTTCAATAAAACAAATGGCGGTGCTATGCCATGAGAAGTAACAGCGGCCCCAGCGCAAAAGGTAACGAAGTGTTGCGTCTGCTGAAGAGGTGGCAGTAAGCATTGCGTGTTGTCAACTGTACCAGGCTAAAGCCGGTAAGCCCCGCCCCCACCCAATGCACGTGGCCAATCATACCAGGCTTAAGCCGGCGAGCCACGCCCCCTGCGCCGACCCAATGCTATGTAATTCACTGCAATGCAATTGGTTTTTTGCCCTTAGTGGGAGTTGAACCCAGGACCCCAGCGCTGCAAGGCTACTGTGCTAACCACTGAACCACCGTGCTGCCTCTACTCCAATGCAATTTAAATGAGGGCATGTTTAAAAAAACAAGTGGCGGTGCTATGTTATGAAAAGTAGCAGCCGCTTCAGCGCCAAAGGAAATGATGGGTTGCGTCTGCTGAAAAGGTGACAGTAAGCATTGCATGTTGCCATAGTTGCACACTGTACCTGGCATGACGCGGTAAGCCCCGCCCCCATGGCGGTAAGCCCCGCCCCCGGCACCGACGCTACGCAATGCACTGTGTGTTGCCGACTGTACAGGGCTTAAGCCGGTAAGCCCCGCCCCATCGCGGTAAGCCCCGCCCCCGGCACCGACGCTATGCAATGCACTGCATGTTTCCATCTGTACCGGGCTTAAGCCGGTAAGCCCCGCCCCATCGCGGTAAGCCCCGCCCCCGGCACCGACGCTACGCAATGCACTGCAAGTTGCCGACTGTACCGGGCTTAAGCCGGTAAGCCCCGCCCCCGGCACCGACGCTATGCAATGCACTGCAAGTTGCCGACTGTACCGGGCTTAAGCCGGTAAGCCCCGCCCCCGGCACCGACGCTATGCAATGCACTGCAAGTTGCCGACTGTACCGGGCTTAAGCCGGTAAGCCCCGCCCCATCGCGGTAAGCCCCGCCCCCCGGCACCGACGCTACGCACTGCACTGCAAATTGCCGACTGTACCGGGCTTAAGCCGGTAAGCCCCGCCCCCATCGCGGTAAGCCCCGCCCCCGGCACCGACGCTATGCAATGCACTGCAAGTTGCCGACTGTACCGGGCTTAAGCCGGTAAGCCACGCCCCCATCGCGCGGGCATGTTCAATAAAACAAATGGCGGTGCTATGCCATGAGAAGTAACAGCGGCCCCAGCGCAAAAGGTAACGAAGTGTTGCGTCTGCTGAAGAGGTGGCAGTAAGCATTGCGTGTTGTCAACTGTACCAGGCTAAAGCCGGTAAGCCCCGCCCCCACCCAATGCACGTGGCCAATCATACCAGGCTTAAGCCGGCGAGCCACGCCCCCTGCGCCGACCCAATGCTATGTAATTCACTGCAATGCAATTGATTTTTTGCCCTTAGTGGGAGTTGAACCCAGGACCCCAGCGCTGCAAGGCTACTGTGCTAACCACTGAGCCACCGTGCTGCCTCTACTCCAATGCAATTTAAATGAGGGCATGTTTAAAAAAACAAGTGGCGGTGCTATGTTATGAAAAGTAGCAGCCGCTTCAGCGCCAAAGGAAATGATGGGTTGCGTCTGCTGAAAAGGTGACAGTAAGCATTGCGTGTTGCCATAGTTGCACACTGTACCTGGCATGACGCGATAAGCCCCGCCCCCATGGCGGTAAGCCCCGCCCCCGGCACCGACGCTACGCAATGCACTGTGTGTTGCCGACTGTACCGGGCTTAAGCCGGTAAGCCCCGCCCCATCGCGGTAAGCCCCGCCCCCCGGCACCGACGCTACGCAACGCACTGCAAATTGCCGACTGTACCGGGCTTAAGCCGGTAAGCCCCGCCCCCATCGCGGTAAGCCCCGCCCCCGGCACCGACGCTATGCAATGCACTGCAAGTTGCCGACTGTACCGGGCTTAAGCCGGTAAGCCACGCCCCCATCGCGCGGGCATGTTCAATAAAACAAATGGCGGTGCTATGCCATGAGAAGTAACAGCGGCCCCAGCGCAAAAGGTAACGAAGTGTTGCGTCTGCTGAAGAGGTGGCAGTAAGCATTGCGTGTTGTCAACTGTACCAGGCTAAAGCCGGTAAGCCCCGCCCCCACCCAATGCACGTGGCCAATCATACCAGGCTTAAGCCGGCGAGCCACGCCCCCTGCGCCGACCCAATGCTATGTAATTCACTGCAATGCAATTGGTTTTTTGCCCTTAGTGGGAGTTGAACCCAGGACCCCAGCGCTGCAAGGCTACTGTGCTAACCACTGAACCACCGTGCTGCCTCTACTCCAATGCAATTTAAATGAGGGCATGTTAAAAAAACAAGTGGCGGTGCTATGTTATGAAAAGTAGCAGCCGCTTCAGCGCCAAAGGAAATGATGGGTTGCGTCTGCTGAAAAGGTGACAGTAAGCATTGCATGTTGCCATAGTTGCACACTGTACCTGGCATGACGCGGTAAGCCCCGCCCCCATGGCGGTAAGCCCCGCCCCCGGCACCGACGCTAAGCAATGCACTGTGTGTTGCCGACTGTACAGGGCTTAAGCCGGTAAGCCCCGCCCCATCGCGGTAAGCCCCGCCCCCGGCACCGACGCTATGCAATGCACTGCATGTTTCCATCTGTACCGGGCTTAAGCCGGTAAGCCCCGCCCCATCGCGGTAAGCCCCGCCCCCGGCACCGACGCTACGCAATGCACTGCAAGTTGCCGACTGTACCGGGCTTAAGCCGGTAAGCCCCGCCCCCGGCACCGACGCTATGCAATGCACTGCAAGTTGCCGACTGTACCGGGCTTAAGCCGGTAAGCCCCGCCCCCGGCACCGACGCTATGCAATGCACTGCAAGTTGCCGACTGTACCGGGCTTAAGCCGGTAAGCCCCGCCCCATCGCGGTAAGCCCCGCCCCCCGGCACCGACGCTACGCAACGCACTGCAAATTGCCGACTGTACCGGGCTTAAGCCGGTAAGCCCCGCCCCCATCGCGGTAAGCCCCGCCCCCGGCACCGACGCTATGCAATGCACTGCAAGTTGCCGACTGTACCGGGCTTAAGCCGGTAAGCCACGCCCCCATCGCGCGGGCATGTTCAATAAAACAAATGGCGGTGCTATGCCATGAGAAGTAACAGCGGCCCCAGCGCAAAAGGTAACGAAGTGTTGCGTCTGCTGAAGAGGTGGCAGTAAGCATTGCGTGTTGTCAACTGTACCAGGCTAAAGCCGGTAAGCCCCGCCCCCACCCAATGCACGTGGCCAATCATACCAGGCTTAAGCCGGCGAGCCACGCCCCCTGCGCCGACCCAATGCTATGTAATTCACTGCAATGCAATTGGTTTTTTGCCCTTAGTGGGAGTTGAACCCAGGACCCCAGCGCTGCAAGGCTACTGTGCTAACCACTGAACCACCGTGCTGCCTCTACTCCAATGCAATTTAAATGAGGGCATGTTTAAAAAAACAAGTGGCGGTGCTATGTTATGAAAAGTAGCAGCCGCTTCAGCGCCAAAGGAAATGATGGGTTGCGTCTGCTGAAAAGGTGACAGTAAGCATTGCATGTTGCCATAGTTGCACACTGTACCTGGCATGACGCGGTAAGCCCCGCCCCCATGGCGGTAAGCCCCGCCCCCGGCACCGACGCTACGCAATGCACTGTGTGTTGCCGACTGTACAGGGCTTAAGCCGGTAAGCCCCGCCCCATCGCGGTAAGCCCCGCCCCCGGCACCGACGCTATGCAATGCACTGCATGTTTCCATCTGTACCGGGCTTAAGCCGGTAAGCCCCGCCCCATCGCGGTAAGCCCCGCCCCCGGCACCGACGCGACGCAATGCACAGCAAGTTGCCGACTGTACCGGGCTTAAGCCGGTAAGCCCCGCCCCCGGCACCGACGCTATGCAATGCACTGCAAGTTGCCGACTGTACCGGGCTTAAGCCGGTAAGCCCCGCCCCCGGCACCGACGCTATGCAATGCACTGCAAGTTGCCGACTGTACCGGGCTTAAGCCGGTAAGCCCCGCCCCATCGCGGTAAGCCCCGCCCCCCGGCACCGACGCTACGCAATGCACTGCAAATTGCCGACTGTACCGGGCTTAAGCCGGTAAGCCCCGCCCCATCGCGGTAAGCCCCGCCCCCGGCACCGACGCTATGCAATGCACTGCATGTTTCCATCTGTACCGGGCTTAAGCCGGTAAGCCCCGCCCCATCGCGGTAAGCCCCGCCCCCGGCACCGACGCTACGCAATGCACTGCAAGTTGCCGACTGTACCGGGCTTAAGCCGGTAAGCCCCGCCCCCGGCACCGACGCTATGCAATGCACTGCAAGTTGCCGACTGTACCGGGCTTAAGCCGGTAAGCCCCGCCCCCGGCACCGACGCTATGCAATGCACTGCAAGTTGCCGACTGTACCGGGCTTAAGCCGGTAAGCCCCGCCCCATCGCGGTAAGCCCCGCCCCCCGGCACCGACGCTACGCAACGCACTGCAAATTGCCGACTGTACCGGGCTTAAGCCGGTAAGCCCCGCCCCCATCGCGGTAAGCCCCGCCCCCGGCACCGACGCTATGCAATGCACTGCAAGTTGCCGACTGTACCGGGCTTAAGCCGGTAAGCCACGCCCCCATCGCGCGGGCATGTTCAATAAAACAAATGGCGGTGCTATGCCATGAGAAGTAACAGCGGCCCCAGCGCAAAAGGTAACGAAGTGTTGCGTCTGCTGAAGAGGTGGCAGTAAGCATTGCGTGTTGTCAACTGTACCAGGCTAAAGCCGGTAAGCCCCGCCCCCACCCAATGCACGTGGCCAATCATACCAGGCTTAAGCCGGCGAGCCACGCCCCCTGCGCCGACCCAATGCTATGTAATTCACTGCAATGCAATTGGTTTTTTGCCCTTAGTGGGAGTTGAACCCAGGACCCCAGCGCTGCAAGGCTACTGTGCTAACCACTGAACCACCGTGCTGCCTCTACTCCAATGCAATTTAAATGAGGGCATGTTTAAAAAAACAAGTGGCGGTGCTATGTTATGAAAAGTAGCAGCCGCTTCAGCGCCAAAGGAAATGATGGGTTGCGTCTGCTGAAAAGGTGACAGTAAGCATTGCATGTTGCCATAGTTGCACACTGTACCTGGCATGACGCGGTAAGCCCCGCCCCCATGGCGGTAAGCCCCGCCCCCGGCACCGACGCTACGCAATGCACTGTGTGTTGCCGACTGTACAGGGCTTAAGCCGGTAAGCCCCGCCCCATCGCGGTAAGCCCCGCCCCCGGCACCGACGCTATGCAATGCACTGCATGTTTCCATCTGTACCGGGCTTAAGCCGGTAAGCCCCGCCCCATCGCGGTAAGCCCCGCCCCCGGCACCGACGCTACGCAATGCACTGCAAGTTGCCGACTGTACCGGGCTTAAGCCGGTAAGCCCCGCCCCCGGCACCGACGCTATGCAATGCACTGCAAGTTGCCGACTGTACCGGGCTTAAGCCGGTAAGCCCCGCCCCCGGCACCGACGCTATGCAATGCACTGCAAGTTGCCGACTGTACCGGGCTTAAGCCGGTAAGCCCCGCCCCATCGCGGTAAGCCCCGCCCCCCGGCACCGACGCTACGCACTGCACTGCAAATTGCCGACTGTACCGGGCTTAAGCCGGTAAGCCCCGCCCCCATCGCGGTAAGCCCCGCCCCCGGCACCGACGCTATGCAATGCACTGCAAGTTGCCGACTGTACCGGGCTTAAGCCGGTAAGCCACGCCCCCATCGCGCGGGCATGTTCAATAAAACAAATGGCGGTGCTATGCCATGAGAAGTAACAGCGGCCCCAGCGCAAAAGGTAACGAAGTGTTGCGTCTGCTGAAGAGGTGGCAGTAAGCATTGCGTGTTGTCAACTGTACCAGGCTAAAGCCGGTAAGCCCCGCCCCCACCCAATGCACGTGGCCAATCATACCAGGCTTAAGCCGGCGAGCCACGCCCCCTGCGCCGACCCAATGCTATGTAATTCACTGCAATGCAATTGATTTTTTGCCCTTAGTGGGAGTTGAACCCAGGACCCCAGCGCTGCAAGGCTACTGTGCTAACCACTGAGCCACCGTGCTGCCTCTACTCCAATGCAATTTAAATGAGGGCATGTTTAAAAAAACAAGTGGCGGTGCTATGTTATGAAAAGTAGCAGCCGCTTCAGCGCCAAAGGAAATGATGGGTTGCGTCTGCTGAAAAGGTGACAGTAAACATTGCATGTTGCCATAGTTGCACACTGTACCTGGCATGACGCGATAAGCCCCGCCCCCATGGCGGTAAGCCCCGCCCCCGGCACCGACGCTACGCAATGCACTGTGTGTTGCCGACTGTACCGGGCTTAAGCCGGTAAGCCCCGCCCCATCGCGGTAAGCCCCGCCCCCCGGCACCGACGCTACGCAACGCACTGCAAATTGCCGACTGTACCGGGCTTAAGCCGGTAAGCCCCGCCCCCATCGCGGTAAGCCCCGCCCCCGGCACCGACGCTATGCAATGCACTGCAAGTTGCCGACTGTACCGGGCTTAAGCCGGTAAGCCACGCCCCCATCGCGCGGGCATGTTCAATAAAACAAATGGCGGTGCTATGCCATGAGAAGTAACAGCGGCCCCAGCGCAAAAGGTAACGAAGTGTTGCGTCTGCTGAAGAGGTGGCAGTAAGCATTGCGTGTTGTCAACTGTACCAGGCTAAAGCCGGTAAGCCCCGCCCCCACCCAATGCACGTGGCCAATCATACCAGGCTTAAGCCGGCGAGCCACGCCCCCTGCGCCGACCCAATGCTATGTAATTCACTGCAATGCAATTGGTTTTTTGCCCTTAGTGGGAGTTGAACCCAGGACCCCAGCGCTGCAAGGCTACTGTGCTAACCACTGAACCACCGTGCTGCCTCTACTCCAATGCAATTTAAATGAGGGCATGTTTAAAAAAACAAGTGGCGGTGCTATGTTATGAAAAGTAGCAGCCGCTTCAGCGCCAAAGGAAATGATGGGTTGCGTCTGCTGAAAAGGTGACAGTAAGCATTGCATGTTGCCATAGTTGCACACTGTACCTGGCATGACGCGGTAAGCCCCGCCCCCATGGCGGTAAGCCCCGCCCCCGGCACCGACGCTACGCAATGCACTGTGTGTTGCCGACTGTACAGGGCTTAAGCCGGTAAGCCCCGCCCCATCGCGGTAAGCCCCGCCCCCGGCACCGACGCTATGCAATGCACTGCATGTTTCCATCTGTACCGGGCTTAAGCCGGTAAGCCCCGCCCCATCGCGGTAAGCCCCGCCCCCGGCACCGACGCTACGCAATGCACTGCAAGTTGCCGACTGTACCGGGCTTAAGCCGGTAAGCCCCGCCCCCGGCACCGACGCTATGCAATGCACTGCAAGTTGCCGACTGTACCGGGCTTAAGCCGGTAAGCCCCGCCCATCGCGGGTAAGCCCCGCCCCCCGGCACCGACGCTACGCAACGCACTGCAAATTGCCGACTGTACCGGGCTTAAGCCGGTAAGCCCCGCCCCCATCGCGGTAAGCCCCGCCCCCGGCACCGACGCTATGCAATGCACTGCAAGTTGCCGACTGTACCGGGCTTAAGCCGGTAAGCCACGCCCCCATCGCGCGGGCATGTTCAATAAAACAAATGGCGGTGCTATGCCATGAGAAGTAACAGCGGCCCCAGCGCAAAAGGTAACGAAGTGTTGCGTCTGCTGAAGAGGTGGCAGTAAGCATTGCGTGTTGTCAACTGTACCAGGCTAAAGCCGGTAAGCCCCGCCCCCACCCAATGCACGTGGCCAATCATACCAGGCTTAAGCCGGCGAGCCACGCCCCCTGCGCCGACCCAATGCTATGTAATTCACTGCAATGCAATTGGTTTTTTGCCCTTAGTGGGAGTTGAACCCAGGACCCCAGCGCTGCAAGGCTACTGTGCTAACCACTGAACCACCGTGCTGCCTCTACTCCAATGCAATTTAAATGAGGGCATGTTTAAAAAAACAAGTGGCGGTGCTATGTTATGAAAAGTAGCAGCCGCTTCAGCGCCAAAGGAAATGATGGGTTGCGTCTGCTGAAAAGGTGACAGTAAGCATTGCATGTTGCCATAGTTGCACACTGTACCTGGCATGACGCGGTAAGCCCCGCCCCCATGGCGGTAAGCCCCGCCCCCGGCACCGACGCTACGCAATGCACTGTGTGTTGCCGACTGTACAGGGCTTAAGCCGGTAAGCCCCGCCCCATCGCGGTAAGCCCCGCCCCCGGCACCGACGCTATGCAATGCACTGCATGTTTCCATCTGTACCGGGCTTAAGCCGGTAAGCCCCGCCCCATCGCGGTAAGCCCCGCCCCCGGCACCGACGCTACGCAATGCACTGCAAGTTGCCGACTGTACCGGGCTTAAGCCGGTAAGCCCCGCCCCCGGCACCGACGCTATGCAATGCACTGCAAGTTGCCGACTGTACCGGGCTTAAGCCGGTAAGCCCCGCCCCCGGCACCGACGCTATGCAATGCACTGCAAGTTGCCGACTGTACCGGGCTTAAGCCGGTAAGCCCCGCCCCATCGCGGTAAGCCCCGCCCCCCGGCACCGACGCTACGCAACGCACTGCAAATTGCCGACTGTACCGGGCTTAAGCCGGTAAGCCCCGCCCCCATCGCGGTAAGCCCCGCCCCCGGCACCGACGCTATGCAATGCACTGCAAGTTGCCGACTGTACCGGGCTTAAGCCGGTAAGCCACGCCCCCATCGCGCGGGCATGTTCAATAAAACAAATGGCGGTGCTATGCCATGAGAAGTAACAGCGGCCCCAGCGCAAAAGGTAACGAAGTGTTGCGTCTGCTGAAGAGGTGGCAGTAAGCATTGCGTGTTGTCAACTGTACCAGGCTAAAGCCGGTAAGCCCCGCCCCCACCCAATGCACGTGGCCAATCATACCAGGCTTAAGCCGGCGAGCCACGCCCCCTGCGCCGACCCAATGCTATGTAATTCACTGCAATGCAATTGGTTTTTTGCCCTTAGTGGGAGTTGAACCCAGGACCCCAGCGCTGCAAGGCTACTGTGCTAACCACTGAACCACCGTGCTGCCTCTACTCCAATGCAATTTAAATGAGGGCATGTTTAAAAAAACAAGTGGCGGTGCTATGTTATGAAAAGTAGCAGCCGCTTCAGCGCCAAAGGAAATGATGGGTTGCGTCTGCTGAAAAGGTGACAGTAAGCATTGCATGTTGCCATAGTTGCACACTGTACCTGGCATGACGCGGTAAGCCCCGCCCCCATGGCGGTAAGCCCCGCCCCCGGCACCGACGCTACGCAATGCACTGTGTGTTGCCGACTGTACAGGGCTTAAGCCGGTAAGCCCCGCCCCATCGCGGTAAGCCCCGCCCCCGGCACCGACGCTATGCAATGCACTGCATGTTTCCATCTGTACCGGGCTTAAGCCGGTAAGCCCCGCCCCATCGCGGTAAGCCCCGCCCCCGGCACCGACGCTACGCAATGCACTGCAAGTTGCCGACTGTACCGGGCTTAAGCCGGTAAGCCCCGCCCCCGGCACCGACGCTATGCAATGCACTGCAAGTTGCCGACTGTACCGGGCTTAAGCCGGTAAGCCCCGCCCCCGGCACCGACGCTATGCAATGCACTGCAAGTTGCCGACTGTACCGGGCTTAAGCCGGTAAGCCCCGCCCCATCGCGGTAAGCCCCGCCCCCCGGCACCGACGCTACGCAACGCACTGCAAATTGCCGACTGTACCGGGCTTAAGCCGGTAAGCCCCGCCCCCATCGCGGTAAGCCCCGCCCCCGGCACCGACGCTATGCAATGCACTGCAAGTTGCCGACTGTACCGGGCTTAAGCCGGTAAGCCACGCCCCCATCGCGCGGGCATGTTCAATAAAACAAATGGCGGTGCTATGCCATGAGAAGTAACAGCGGCCCCAGCGCAAAAGGTAACGAAGTGTTGCGTCTGCTGAAGAGGTGGCAGTAAGCATTGCGTGTTGTCAACTGTACCAGGCTAAAGCCGGTAAGCCCCGCCCCCACCCAATGCACGTGGCCAATCATACCAGGCTTAAGCCGGCGAGCCACGCCCCCTGCGCCGACCCAATGCTATGTAATTCACTGCAATGCAATTGGTTTTTTGCCCTTAGTGGGAGTTGAACCCAGGACCCCAGCGCTGCAAGGCTACTGTGCTAACCACTGAACCACCGTGCTGCCTCTACTCCAATGCAATTTAAATGAGGGCATGTTTAAAAAAACAAGTGGCGGTGCTATGTTATGAAAAGTAGCAGCCGCTTCAGCGCCAAAGGAAATGATGGGTTGCGTCTGCTGAAAAGGTGACAGTAAGCATTGCATGTTGCCATAGTTGCACACTGTACCTGGCATGACGCGGTAAGCCCCGCCCCCATGGCGGTAAGCCCCGCCCCCGGCACCGACGCTACGCAATGCACTGTGTGTTGCCGACTGTACAGGGCTTAAGCCGGTAAGCCCCGCCCCATCGCGGTAAGCCCCGCCCCCGGCACCGACGCTATGCAATGCACTGCATGTTTCCATCTGTACCGGGCTTAAGCCGGTAAGCCCCGCCCCATCGCGGTAAGCCCCGCCCCCGGCACCGACGCTACGCAATGCACTGCAAGTTGCCGACTGTACCGGGCTTAAGCCGGTAAGCCCCGCCCCCGGCACCGACGCTATGCAATGCACTGCAAGTTGCCGACTGTACCGGGCTTAAGCCGGTAAGCCCCGCCCCCGGCACCGACGCTATGCAATGCACTGCAAGTTGCCGACTGTACCGGGCTTAAGCCGGTAAGCCCCGCCCCATCGCGGTAAGCCCCGCCCCCCGGCACCGACGCTACGCACTGCACTGCAAATTGCCGACTGTACCGGGCTTAAGCCGGTAAGCCCCGCCCCCATCGCGGTAAGCCCCGCCCCCGGCACCGACGCTATGCAATGCACTGCAAGTTGCCGACTGTACCGGGCTTAAGCCGGTAAGCCACGCCCCCATCGCGCGGGCATGTTCAATAAAACAAATGGCGGTGCTATGCCATGAGAAGTAACAGCGGCCCCAGCGCAAAAGGTAACGAAGTGTTGCGTCTGCTGAAGAGGTGGCAGTAAGCATTGCGTGTTGTCAACTGTACCAGGCTAAAGCCGGTAAGCCCCGCCCCCACCCAATGCACGTGGCCAATCATACCAGGCTTAAGCCGGCGAGCCACGCCCCCTGCGCCGACCCAATGCTATGTAATTCACTGCAATGCAATTGTTTTTTGCCCTTAGTGGGAGTTGAACCCAGGACCCCAGCGCTGCAAGGCTACTGTGCTAACCACTGAGCCACCGTGCTGCCTCTACTCCAATGCAATTTAAATGAGGGCATGTTTAAAAAAACAAGTGGCGGTGCTATGTTATGAAAAGTAGCAGCCGCTTCAGCGCCAAAGGAAATGATGGGTTGCGTCTGCTGAAAAGGTGACAGTAAACATTGCATGTTGCCATAGTTGCACACTGTACCTGGCATGACGCGATAAGCCCCGCCCCCATGGCGGTAAGCCCCGCCCCCGGCACCGACGCTACGCAATGCACTGTGTGTTGCCGACTGTACCGGGCTTAAGCCGGTAAGCCCCGCCCCCTCGCGGTAAGCCCCGCCCCCCGGCACCGACGCTACGCAACGCACTGCAAATTGCCGACTGTACCGGGCTTAAGCCGGTAAGCCCCGCCCCCATCGCGGTAAGCCCCGCCCCCGGCACCGACGCTATGCAATGCACTGCAAGTTGCCGACTGTACCGGGCTTAAGCCGGTAAGCCACGCCCCCATCGCGCGGGCATGTTCAATAAAACAAATGGCGGTGCTATGCCATGAGAAGTAACAGCGGCCCCAGCGCAAAAGGTAACGAAGTGTTGCGTCTGCTGAAGAGGTGGCAGTAAGCATTGCGTGTTGTCAACTGTACCAGGCTAAAGCCGGTAAGCCCCGCCCCCACCCAATGCACGTGGCCAATCATACCAGGCTTAAGCCGGCGAGCCACGCCCCCTGCGCCGACCCAATGCTATGTAATTCACTGCAATGCAATTGGTTTTTTGCCCTTAGTGGGAGTTGAACCCAGGACCCCAGCGCTGCAAGGCTACTGTGCTAACCACTGAACCACCGTGCTGCCTCTACTCCAATGCAATTTAAATGAGGGCATGTTTAAAAAAACAAGTGGCGGTGCTATGTTATGAAAAGTAGCAGCCGCTTCAGCGCCAAAGGAAATGATGGGTTGCGTCTGCTGAAAAGGTGACAGTAAGCATTGCATGTTGCCATAGTTGCACACTGTACCTGGCATGACGCGGTAAGCCCCGCCCCCATGGCGGTAAGCCCCGCCCCCGGCACCGACGCTACGCAATGCACTGTGTGTTGCCTACTGTACAGGGCTTAAGCCGGTAAGCCCCGCCCCATCGCGGTAAGCCCCGCCCCCGGCACCGACGCTATGCAATGCACTGCATGTTTCCATCTGTACCGGGCTTAAGCCGGTAAGCCCCGCCCCATCGCGGTAAGCCCCGCCCCCGGCACCGACGCTACGCAATGCACTGCAAGTTGCCGACTGTACCGGGCTTAAGCCGGTAAGCCCCGCCCCCGGCACCGACGCTATGCAATGCACTGCAAGTTGCCGACTGTACCGGGCTTAAGCCGGTAAGCCCCGCCCCCGGCACCGACGCTATGCAATGCACTGCAAGTTGCCGACTGTACCGGGCTTAAGCCGGTAAGCCCCGCCCCATCGCGGTAAGCCCCGCCCCCCGGCACCGACGCTACGCACTGCACTGCAAATTGCCGACTGTACCGGGCTTAAGCCGGTAAGCCCCGCCCCCATCGCGGTAAGCCCCGCCCCCGGCACCGACGCTATGCAATGCACTGCAAGTTGCCGACTGTACCGGGCTTAAGCCGGTAAGCCACGCCCCCATCGCGCGGGCATGTTCAATAAAACAAATGGCGGTGCTATGCCATGAGAAGTAACAGCGGCCCCAGCGCAAAAGGTAACGAAGTGTTGCGTCTGCTGAAGAGGTGGCAGTAAGCATTGCGTGTTGTCAACTGTACCAGGCTAAAGCCGGTAAGCCCCGCCCCCACCCAATGCACGTGGCCAATCATACCAGGCTTAAGCCGGCGAGCCACGCCCCCTGCGCCGACCCAATGCTATGTAATTCACTGCAATGCAATTGATTTTTTGCCCTTAGTGGGAGTTGAACCCAGGACCCCAGCGCTGCAAGGCTACTGTGCTAACCACTGAGCCACCGTGCTGCCTCTACTCCAATGCAATTTAAATGAGGGCATGTTTAAAAAAACAAGTGGCGGTGCTATGTTATGAAAAGTAGCAGCCGCTTCAGCGCCAAAGGAAATGATGGGTTGCGTCTGCTGAAAAGGTGACAGTAAACATTGCATGTTGCCATAGTTGCACACTGTACCTGGCATGACGCGTTAAGCCCCGCCCCCATGGCGGTAAGCCCCGCCCCCGGCACCGACGCTACGCAATGCACTGTGTGTTGCCGACTGTACCGGGCTTAAGCCGGTAAGCCCCGCCCCATCGCGGTAAGCCCCGCCCCCGGCACCGACGCTACGCAACGCACTGCAAATTGCCGACTGTACCGGGCTTAAGCCGGTAAGCCCCGCCCCCATCGCGGTAAGCCCCGCCCCCGGCACCGACGCTATGCAATGCACTGCAAGTTGCCGACTGTACCGGGCTTAAGCCGGTAAGCCACGCCCCCATCGCGCGGGCATGTTCAATAAAACAAATGGCGGTGCTATGCCATGAGAAGTAACAGCGGCCCCAGCGCAAAAGGTAACGAAGTGTTGCGTCTGCTGAAGAGGTGGCAGTAAGCATTGCGTGTTGTCAACTGTACCAGGCTAAAGCCGGTAAGCCCCGCCCCCACCCAATGCACGTGGCCAATCATACCAGGCTTAAGCCGGCGAGCCACGCCCCCTGCGCCGACCCAATGCTATGTAATTCACTGCAATGCAATTGGTTTTTTGCCCTTAGTGGGAGTTGAACCCAGGACCCCAGCGCTGCAAGGCTACTGTGCTAACCACTGAACCACCGTGCTGCCTCTACTCCAATGCAATTTAAATGAGGGCATGTTTAAAAAAACAAGTGGCGGTGCTATGTTATGAAAAGTAGCAGCCGCTTCAGCGCCAAAGGAAATGATGGGTTGCGTCTGCTGAAAAGGTGACAGTAAGCATTGCATGTTGCCATAGTTGCACACTGTACCTGGCATGACGCGGTAAGCCCCGCCCCATGGCGGTAAGCCCCGCCCCCGGCACCGACGCTACGCAATGCACTGTGTGTTGCCGACTGTACAGGGCTTAAGCCGGTAAGCCCCGCCCCATCGCGGTAAGCCCCGCCCCCGGCACCGACGCTATGCAATGCACTGCATGTTTCCATCTGTACCGGGCTTAAGCCGGTAAGCCCCGCCCCATCGCGGTAAGCCCCGCCCCCGGCACCGACGCTACGCAATGCACTGCAAGTTGCCGACTGTACCGGGCTTAAGCCGGTAAGCCCCGCCCCCGGCACCGACGCTATGCAATGCACTGCAAGTTGCCGACTGTACCGGGCTTAAGCCGGTAAGCCCCGCCCCCGGCACCGACGCTATGCAATGCACTGCAAGTTGCCGACTGTACCGGGCTTAAGCCGGTAAGCCCCGCCCCATCGCGGTAAGCCCCGCCCCCCGGCACCGACGCTACGCAACGCACTGCAAATTGCCGACTGTACCGGGCTTAAGCCGGTAAGCCCCGCCCCCATCGCGGTAAGCCCCGCCCCCGGCACCGACGCTATGCAATGCACTGCAAGTTGCCGACTGTACCGGGCTTAAGCCGGTAAGCCACGCCCCCATCGCGCGGGCATGTTCAATAAAACAAATGGCGGTGCTATGCCATGAGAAGTAACAGCGGCCCCAGCGCAAAAGGTAACGAAGTGTTGCGTCTGCTGAAGAGGTGGCAGTAAGCATTGCGTGTTGTCAACTGTACCAGGCTAAAGCCGGTAAGCCCCGCCCCCACCCAATGCACGTGGCCAATCATACCAGGCTTAAGCCGGCGAGCCACGCCCCCTGCGCCGACCCAATGCTATGTAATTCACTGCAATGCAATTGGTTTTTTGCCCTTAGTGGGAGTTGAACCCAGGACCCCAGCGCTGCAAGGCTACTGTGCTAACCACTGAACCACCGTGCTGCCTCTACTCCAATGCAATTTAAATGAGGGCATGTTTAAAAAAACAAGTGGCGGTGCTATGTTATGAAAAGTAGCAGCCGCTTCAGCGCCAAAGGAAATGATGGGTTGCGTCTGCTGAAAAGGTGACAGTAAGCATTGCATGTTGCCATAGTTGCACACTGTACCTGGCATGACGCGGTAAGCCCCGCCCCCATGGCGGTAAGCCCCGCCCCCGGCACCGACGCTACGCAATGCACTGTGTGTTGCCTACTGTACAGGGCTTAAGCCGGTAAGCCCCGCCCCATCGCGGTAAGCCCCGCCCCCGGCACCGACGCTATGCAATGCACTGCATGTTTCCATCTGTACCGGGCTTAAGCCGGTAAGCCCCGCCCCATCGCGGTAAGCCCCGCCCCCGGCACCGACGCTACGCAATGCACTGCAAGTTGCCGACTGTACCGGGCTTAAGCCGGTAAGCCCCGCCCCCGGCACCGACGCTATGCAATGCACTGCAAGTTGCCGACTGTACCGGGCTTAAGCCGGTAAGCCCCGCCCCCGGCACCGACGCTATGCAATGCACTGCAAGTTGCCGACTGTACCGGGCTTAAGCCGGTAAGCCCCGCCCCATCGCGGTAAGCCCCGCCCCCCGGCACCGACGCTACGCACTGCACTGCAAATTGCCGACTGTACCGGGCTTAAGCCGGTAAGCCCCGCCCCCATCGCGGTAAGCCCCGCCCCCGGCACCGACGCTATGCAATGCACTGCAAGTTGCCGACTGTACCGGGCTTAAGCCGGTAAGCCACGCCCCCATCGCGCGGGCATGTTCAATAAAACAAATGGCGGTGCTATGCCATGAGAAGTAACAGCGGCCCCAGCGCAAAAGGTAACGAAGTGTTGCGTCTGCTGAAGAGGTGGCAGTAAGCATTGCGTGTTGTCAACTGTACCAGGCTAAAGCCGGTAAGCCCCGCCCCCACCCAATGCACGTGGCCAATCATACCAGGCTTAAGCCGGCGAGCCACGCCCCCTGCGCCGACCCAATGCTATGTAATTCACTGCAATGCAATTGATTTTTTGCCCTTAGTGGGAGTTGAACCCAGGACCCCAGCGCTGCAAGGCTACTGTGCTAACCACTGAGCCACCGTGCTGCCTCTACTCCAATGCAATTTAAATGAGGGCATGTTTAAAAAAACAAGTGGCGGTGCTATGTTATGAAAAGTAGCAGCCGCTTCAGCGCCAAAGGAAATGATGGGTTGCGTCTGCTGAAAAGGTGACAGTAAACATTGCATGTTGCCATAGTTGCACACTGTACCTGGCATGACGCGATAAGCCCCGCCCCCATGGCGGTAAGCCCCGCCCCCGGCACCGACGCTACGCAATGCACTGTGTGTTGCCGACTGTACCGGGCTTAAGCCGGTAAGCCCCGCCCCATCGCGGTAAGCCCCGCCCCCCGGCACCGACGCTACGCAACGCACTGCAAATTGCCGACTGTACCGGGCTTAAGCCGGTAAGCCCCGCCCCCATCGCGGTAAGCCCCGCCCCCGGCACCGACGCTATGCAATGCACTGCAAGTTGCCGACTGTACCGGGCTTAAGCCGGTAAGCCACGCCCCCATCGCGCGGGCATGTTCAATAAAACAAATGGCGGTGCTATGCCATGAGAAGTAACAGCGGCCCCAGCGCAAAAGGTAACGAAGTGTTGCGTCTGCTGAAGAGGTGGCAGTAAGCATTGCGTGTTGTCAACTGTACCAGGCTAAAGCCGGTAAGCCCCGCCCCCACCCAATGCACGTGGCCAATCATACCAGGCTTAAGCCGGCGAGCCACGCCCCCTGCGCCGACCCAATGCTATGTAATTCACTGCAATGCAATTGGTTTTTTGCCCTTAGTGGGAGTTGAACCCAGGACCCCAGCGCTGCAAGGCTACTGTGCTAACCACTGAACCACCGTGCTGCCTCTACTCCAATGCAATTTAAATGAGGGCATGTTTAAAAAAACAAGTGGCGGTGCTATGTTATGAAAAGTAGCAGCCGCTTCAGCGCCAAAGGAAATGATGGGTTGCGTCTGCTGAAAAGGTGACAGTAAGCATTGCATGTTGCCATAGTTGCACACTGTACCTGGCATGACGCGGTAAGCCCCGCCCCCATGGCGGTAAGCCCCGCCCCCGGCACCGACGCTACGCAATGCACTGTGTGTTGCCGACTGTACAGGGCTTAAGCCGGTAAGCCCCGCCCCATTGCGGTAAGCCCCGCCCCCGGCACCGACGCTATGCAATGCACTGCATGTTTCCATCTGTACCGGGCTTAAGCCGGTAAGCCCCGCCCCATCGCGGTAAGCCCCGCCCCCGGCACCGACGCTACGCAATGCACTGCAAGTTGCCGACTGTACCGGGCTTAAGCCGGTAAGCCCCGCCCCCGGCACCGACGCTATGCAATGCACTGCAAGTTGCCGACTGTACCGGGCTTAAGCCGGTAAGCCCCGCCCCCGGCACCGACGCTATGCAATGCACTGCAAGTTGCCGACTGTACCGGGCTTAAGCCGGTAAGCCCCGCCCCATCGCGGTAAGCCCCGCCCCCCGGCACCGACGCTACGCACTGCACTGCAAATTGCCGACTGTACCGGGCTTAAGCCGGTAAGCCCCGCCCCATCGCGGTACGCCCCGCCCCCGGCACCGACGCTATGCAATGCACTGCATGTTTCCATCTGTACCGGGCTTAAGCCGGTAAGCCCCGCCCCATCGCGGTAAGCCCCGCCCCCGGCACCGACGCTACGCAATGCACTGCAAGTTGCCGACTGTACCGGGCTTAAGCCGGTAAGCCCCGCCCCCGGCACCGACGCTATGCAATGCACTGCAAGTTGCCGACTGTACCGGGCTTAAGCCGGTAAGCCCCGCCCCCGGCACCGACGCTATGCAATGCACTGCAAGTTGCCGACTGTACCGGGCTTAAGCCGGTAAGCCCCGCCCCATCGCGGTAAGCCCCGCCCCCCGGCACCGACGCTACGCAACGCACTGCAAATTGCCGACTGTACCGGGCTTAAGCCGGTAAGCCCCGCCCCCATCGCGGTAAGCCCCGCCCCCGGCACCGACGCTATGCAATGCACTGCAAGTTGCCGACTGTACCGGGCTTAAGCCGGTAAGCCACGCCCCCATCGCGCGGGCATGTTCAATAAAACAAATGGCGGTGCTATGCCATGAGAAGTAACAGCGGCCCCAGCGCAAAAGGTAACGAAGTGTTGCGTCTGCTGAAGAGGTGGCAGTAAGCATTGCGTGTTGTCAACTGTACCAGGCTAAAGCCGGTAAGCCCCGCCCCCACCCAATGCACGTGGCCAATCATACCAGGCTTAAGCCGGCGAGCCACGCCCCCTGCGCCGACCCAATGCTATGTAATTCACTGCAATGCAATTGGTTTTTTGCCCTTAGTGGGAGTTGAACCCAGGACCCCAGCGCTGCAAGGCTACTGTGCTAACCACTGAACCACCGTGCTGCCTCTACTCCAATGCAATTTAAATGAGGGCATGTTTAAAAAAACAAGTGGCGGTGCTATGTTATGAAAAGTAGCAGCCGCTTCAGCGCCAAAGGAAATGATGGGTTGCGTCTGCTGAAAAGGTGACAGTAAGCATTGCATGTTGCCATAGTTGCACACTGTACCTGGCATGACGCGGTAAGCCCCGCCCCCATGGCGGTAAGCCCCGCCCCCGGCACCGACGCTACGCAATGCACTGTGTGTTGCCTACTGTACAGGGCTTAAGCCGGTAAGCCCCGCCCCATCGCGGTAAGCCCCGCCCCCGGCACCGACGCTATGCAATGCACTGCATGTTTCCATCTGTACCGGGCTTAAGCCGGTAAGCCCCGCCCCATCGCGGTAAGCCCCGCCCCCGGCACCGACGCTACGCAATGCACTGCAAGTTGCCGACTGTACCGGGCTTAAGCCGGTAAGCCCCGCCCCCGGCACCGACGCTATGCAATGCACTGCAAGTTGCCGACTGTACCGGGCTTAAGCCGGTAAGCCCCGCCCCCGGCACCGACGCTATGCAATGCACTGCAAGTTGCCGACTGTACCGGGCTTAAGCCGGTAAGCCCCGCCCCATCGCGGTAAGCCCCGCCCCCCGGCACCGACGCTACGCACTGCACTGCAAATTGCCGACTGTACCGGGCTTAAGCCGGTAAGCCCCGCCCCCATCGCGGTAAGCCCCGCCCCCGGCACCGACGCTATGCAATGCACTGCAAGTTGCCGACTGTACCGGGCTTAAGCCGGTAAGCCACGCCCCCATCGCGCGGGCATGTTCAATAAAACAAATGGCGGTGCTATGCCATGAGAAGTAACAGCGGCCCCAGCGCAAAAGGTAACGAAGTGTTGCGTCTGCTGAAGAGGTGGCAGTAAGCATTGCGTGTTGTCAACTGTACCAGGCTAAAGCCGGTAAGCCCCGCCCCCACCCAATGCACGTGGCCAATCATACCAGGCTTAAGCCGGCGAGCCACGCCCCCTGCGCCGACCCAATGCTATGTAATTCACTGCAATGCAATTGATTTTTTGCCCTTAGTGGGAGTTGAACCCAGGACCCCAGCGCTGCAAGGCTACTGTGCTAACCACTGAGCCACCGTGCTGCCTCTACTCCAATGCAATTTAAATGAGGGCATGTTTAAAAAAACAAGTGGCGGTGCTATGTTATGAAAAGTAGCAGCCGCTTCAGCGCCAAAGGAAATGATGGGTTGCGTCTGCTGAAAAGGTGACAGTAAACATTGCATGTTGCCATAGTTGCACACTGTACCTGGCATGACGCGATAAGCCCCGCCCCCATGGCGGTAAGCCCCGCCCCCGGCACCGACGCTACGCAATGCACTGTGTGTTGCCGACTGTACCGGGCTTAAGCCGGTAAGCCCCGCCCCATCGCGGTAAGCCCCGCCCCCCGGCACCGACGCTACGCAACGCACTGCAAATTGCCGACTGTACCGGGCTTAAGCCGGTAAGCCCCGCCCCCATCGCGGTAAGCCCCGCCCCCGGCACCGACGCTATGCAATGCACTGCAAGTTGCCGACTGTACCGGGCTTAAGCCGGTAAGCCACGCCCCCATCGCGCGGGCATGTTCAATAAAACAAATGGCGGTGCTATGCCATGAGAAGTAACAGCGGCCCCAGCGCAAAAGGTAACGAAGTGTTGCGTCTGCTGAAGAGGTGGCAGTAAGCATTGCGTGTTGTCAACTGTACCAGGCTAAAGCCGGTAAGCCCCGCCCCCACCCAATGCACGTGGCCAATCATACCAGGCTTAAGCCGGCGAGCCACGCCCCCTGCGCCGACCCAATGCTATGTAATTCACTGCAATGCAATTGGTTTTTTGCCCTTAGTGGGAGTTGAACCCAGGACCCCAGCGCTGCAAGGCTACTGTGCTAACCACTGAACCACCGTGCTGCCTCTACTCCAATGCAATTTAAATGAGGGCATGTTTAAAAAAACAAGTGGCGGTGCTATGTTATGAAAAGTAGCAGCCGCTTCAGCGCCAAAGGAAATGATGGGTTGCGTCTGCTGAAAAGGTGACAGTAAGCATTGCATGTTGCCATAGTTGCACACTGTACCTGGCATGACGCGGTAAGCCCCGCCCCCATGGCGGTAAGCCCCGCCCCCGGCACCGACGCTACGCAATGCACTGGGTGTTGCCGACTGTACAGGGCTTAAGCCGGTAAGCCCCGCCCCATCGCGGTAAGCCCCGCCCCCGGCACCGACGCTATGCAATGCACTGCATGTTTCCATCTGTACCGGGCTTAAGCCGGTAAGCCCCGCCCCATCGCGGTAAGCCCCGCCCCCGGCACCGACGCTACGCAATGCCCTGCAAGTTGCCGACTGTACCGGGCTTAAGCCGGTAAGCCCCGCCCCCGGCACCGACGCTATGCAATGCACTGCAAGTTGCCGACTGTACCGGGCTTAAGCCGGTAAGCCCCGCCCCCGGCACCGACGCTATGCAATGCACTGCAAGTTGCCGACTGTACCGGGCTTAAGCCGGTAAGCCCCGCCCCATCGCGGTAAGCCCCGCCCCCCGGCACCGACGCTACGCAACTGCACTGCAAATTGCCGACTGTACCGGGCTTAAGCCGGTAAGCCCCGCCCCCATCGCGGTAAGCCCCGCCCCCGGCACCGACGCTATGCAATGCACTGCAAGTTGCCGACTGTACCGGGCTTAAGCCGGTAAGCCACGCCCCCATCGCGCGGGCATGTTCAATAAAACAAATGGCGGTGCTATGCCATGAGAAGTAACAGCGGCCCCAGCGCAAAAGGTAACGAAGTGTTGCGTCTGCTGAAGAGGTGGCAGTAAGCATTGCGTGTTGTCAACTGTACCAGGCTAAAGCCGGTAAGCCCCGCCCCCACCCAATGCACGTGGCCAATCATACCAGGCTTAAGCCGGCGAGCCACGCCCCCTGCGCCGACCCAATGCTATGTAATTCACTGCAATGCAATTGGTTTTTTGCCCTTAGTGGGAGTTGAACCCAGGACCCCAGCGCTGCAAGGCTACTGTGCTAACCACTGAACCACCGTGCTGCCTCTACTCCAATGCAATTTAAATGAGGGCATGTTTAAAAAAACAAGTGGCGGTGCTATGTTATGAAAAGTAGCAGCCGCTTCAGCGCCAAAGGAAATGATGGGTTGCGTCTGCTGAAAAGGTGACAGTAAGCATTGCATGTTGCCATAGTTGCACACTGTACCTGGCATGACGCGGTAAGCCCCGCCCCCATGGCGGTAAGCCCCGCCCCCGGCACCGACGCTACGCAATGCACTGTGTGTTGCCGACTGTACCGGGCTTAAGCCGGTAAGCCCCGCCCCATCGCGGTAAGCCCCGCCCCCCGGCACCGACGCTACGCAACGCACTGCAAATTGCCGACTGTACCGGGCTTAAGCCGGTAAGCCCCGCCCCCATGGCGGTAAGCCCCGCCCCCGGCACCGACGCTATGCAATGCACTGCAAGTTGCCGACTGTACCGGGCTTAAGCCGGTAAGCCACGCCCCCATCGCGCGGGCATGTTCAATAAAACAAATGGCGGTGCTATGCCATGAGAAGTAACAGCGGCCCCAGCGCAAAAGGTAACGAAGTGTTGCGTCTGCTGAAGAGGTGGCAGTAAGCATTGCGTGTTGTCAACTGTACCAGGCTAAAGCCGGTAAGCCCCGCCCCCACCCAATGCACGTGGCCAATCATACCAGGCTTAAGCCGGCGAGCCACGCCCCCTGCGCCGACCCAATGCTATGTAATTCACTGCAATGCAATTGGTTTTTTGCCCTTAGTGGGAGTTGAACCCAGGACCCCAGCGCTGCAAGGCTACTGTGCTAACCACTGAACCACCGTGCTGCCTCTACTCCAATGCAATTTAAATGAGGGCATGTTTAAAAAAACAAGTGGCGGTGCTATGTTATGAAAAGTAGCAGCCGCTTCAGCGCCAAAGGAAATGATGGGTTGCGTCTGCTGAAAAGGTGACAGTAAGCATTGCATGTTGCCATAGTTGCACACTGTACCTGGCATGACGCGATAAGCCCCGCCCCCATGGCGGTAAGCCCCGCCCCCGGCACCGACGCTACGCAATGCACTGTGTGTTGCCGACTGTACCGGGCTTAAGCCGGTAAGCCCCGCCCCATCGCGGTAAGCCCCGCCCCCGGCACCGACGCTACGCAAAGCACTGCAAATTGCCGACTGTACCGGGCTTAAGCCGGTAAGCCCCGCCCCCATCGCGGTAAGCCCCGCCCCCGGCACCGACGCTATGCAATGCACTGCAAGTTGCCGACTGTACCGGGCTTAAGCCGGTAAGCCACGCCCCCATCGCGCGGGCATGTTCAATAAAACAAATGGCGGTGCTATGCCATGAGAAGTAACAGCGGCCCCAGCGCAAAAGGTAACGAAGTGTTGCGTCTGCTGAAGAGGTGGCAGTAAGCATTGCGTGTTGTCAACTGTACCCGGCTAAAGCCGGTAAGCCCCGCCCCCACCCAATGCACGTGGCCAATCATACCAGGCTTAAGCCGGCGAGCCACGCCCCCTGCGCCGACCCAATGCTATGTAATTCACTGCAATGCAATTGGTTTTTTGCCCTTAGTGGGAGTTGAACCCAGGACCCCAGCGCTGCAAGGCTACTGTGCTAACCACTGAACCACCGTGCTGCCTCTACTCCAATGCAATTTAAATGAGGGCATGTTTAAAAAAACAAGTGGCGGTGCTATGTTATGAAAAGTAGCAGCCGCTTCAGCGCCAAAGGAAATGATGGGTTGCGTCTGCTGAAAAGGTGACAGTAAGCATTGCATGTTGCCATAGTTGCACACTGTACCTGGCATGACGCGGTAAGCCCCGCCCCCATGGCGGTAAGCCCCGCCCCCGGCACCGACGCTACGCAATGCACTGTGTGTTGCCTACTGTACAGGGCTTAAGCCGGTAAGCCCCGCCCCATCGCGGTGAGCCCCGCCCCCGGCACCGACGCTATGCAATGCACTGCATGTTTCCATCTGTACCGGGCTTAAGCCGGTAAGCCCCGCCCCATCGCGGTAAGCCCCGCCCCCGGCACCGACGCTACGCAATGCACTGCAAGTTGCCGACTGTACCGGGCTTAAGCCGGTAAGCCCCGCCCCCGGCACCGACGCTATGCAATGCACTGCAAGTTGCCGACTGTACCGGGCTTAAGCCGGTAAGCCCCGCCCCCGGCACCGACGCTATGCAATGCACTGCAAGTTGCCGACTGTACCGGGCTTAAGCCGGTAAGCCCCGCCCCATCGCGGTAAGCCCCGCCCCCCGGCACCGACGCTACGCACTGCACTGCAAATTGCCGACTGTACCGGGCTTAAGCCGGTAAGCCCCGCCCCCATCGCGGTAAGCCCCGCCCCCGGCACCGACGCTACGCAATGCACTGCATGTTGCCGACTGTACCGGGCTTAAGCCGGTAAGCCACGCCCCCATCGCGCGGGCATGTTCAATAAAACAAATGGCGGTGCTATGCCATGAGAAGTAACAGCGGCCCCAGCGCAAAAGGTAACGAAGTGTTGCGTCTGCTGAAGAGGTGGCAGTAAGCATTGCGTGTTGTCAACTGTACCAGGCTAAAGCCGGTAAGCCCCGCCCCCACCCAATGCACGTGGCCAATCATACCAGGCTTAAGCCGGCGAGCCACGCCCCCTGCGCCGACCCAATGCTATGTAATTCACTGCAATGCAATTGGTTTTTTGCCCTTAGTGGGAGTTGAACCCAGGACCCCAGCGCTGCAAGGCTACTGTGCTAACCACTGAACCACCGTGCTGCCTCTACTCCAATGCAATTTAAATGAGGGCATGTTTAAAAAAACAAGTGGCGGTGCTATGTTATGAAAAGTAGCAGCCGCTTCAGCGCCAAAGGAAATGATGGGTTGCGTCTGCTGAAAAGGTGACAGTAAGCATTGCATGTTGCCATAGTTGCACACTGTACCTGGCATGACGCGGTAAGCCCCGCCCCCATGGCGGTAAGCCCCGCCCCCGGCACCGACGCTACGCAATGCACTGTGTGTTGCCGACTGTACCGGGCTTAAGCCGGTAAGCCCCGCCCCATCGCGGTAAGCCCCGCCCCCGGCACCGACGCTACGCAACGCACTGCAAATTGCCGACTGTACCGGGCTTAAGCCGGTAAGCCCCGCCCCCATCGCGGTAAGCCCCGCCCCCGGCACCGACGCTATGCAATGCACTGCAAGTTGCCGACTGTACCGGGCTTAAGCCGGTAAGCCACGCCCCCATCGCGCGGGCATGTTCAATAAAACAAATGGCGGTGCTATGCCATGAGAAGTAACAGCGGCCCCAGCGCAAAAGGTAACGAAGTGTTGCGTCTGCTGAAGAGGTGGCAGTAAGCATTGCGTGTTGTCAACTGTACCAGGCTAAAGCCGGTAAGCCCCGCCCCCACCCAATGCACGTGGCCAATCATACCAGGCTTAAGCCGGCGAGCCACGCCCCCTGCGCCGACCCAATGCTATGTAATTCACTGCAATGCAATTGGTTTTTTGCCCTTAGTGGGAGTTGAACCCAGGACCCCAGCGCTGCAAGGCTACTGTGCTAACCACTGAACCACCGTGCTGCCTCTACTCCAATGCAATTTAAATGAGGGCATGTTTAAAAAAACAAGTGGCGGTGCTATGTTATGAAAAGTAGCAGCCGCTTCAGCGCCAAAGGAAATGATGGGTTGCGTCTGCTGAAAAGGTGACAGTAAGCATTGCATGTTGCCATAGTTGCACACTGTACCTGGCATGACGCGGTAAGCCCCGCCCCCATGGCGGTAAGCCCCGCCCCCGGCACCGACGCTACGCAATGCACTGTGTGTTGCCGACTGTACAGGGCTTAAGCCGGTAAGCCCCGCCCCATCGCGGTAAGCCCCGCCCCCGGCACCGACGCTATGCAATGCACTGCATGTTTCCATCTGTACCGGGCTTAAGCCGGTAAGCCCCGCCCCATCGCGGTAAGCCCCGCCCCCGGCACCGACGCTACGCAATGCACTGCAAGTTGCCGACTGTACCGGGCTTAAGCCGGTAAGCCCCGCCCCCGGCACCGACGCTATGCAATGCACTGCAAGTTGCCGACTGTACCGGGCTTAAGCCGGTAAGCCCCGCCCCCGGCACCGACGCTATGCAATGCACTGCAAGTTGCCGACTGTACCGGGCTTAAGCCGGTAAGCCCCGCCCCATCGCGGTAAGCCCCGCCCCCCGGCACCGACGCTACGCAACGCACTGCAAATTGCCGACTGTACCGGGCTTAAGCCGGTAAGCCCCGCCCCCATCGCGGTAAGCCCCGCCCCCGGCACCGACGCTATGCAATGCACTGCAAGTTGCCGACTGTACCGGGCTTAAGCCGGTAAGCCACGCCCCCATCGCGCGGGCATGTTCAATAAAACAAATGGCGGTGCTATGCCATGAGAAGTAACAGCGGCCCCAGCGCAAAAGGTAACGAAGTGTTGCGTCTGCTGAAGAGGTGGCAGTAAGCATTGCGTGTTGTCAACTGTACCAGGCTAAAGCCGGTAAGCCCCGCCCCCACCCAATGCACGTGGCCAATCATACCAGGCTTAAGCCGGCGAGCCACGCCCCCTGCGCCGACCCAATGCTATGTAATTCACTGCAATGCAATTGGTTTTTTGCCCTTAGTGGGAGTTGAACCCAGGACCCCAGCGCTGCAAGGCTACTGTGCTAACCACTGAACCACCGTGCTGCCTCTACTCCAATGCAATTTAAATGAGGGCATGTTTAAAAAAACAAGTGGCGGTGCTATGTTATGAAAAGTAGCAGCCGCTTCAGCGCCAAAGGAAATGATGGGTTGCGTCTGCTGAAAAGGTGACAGTAAGCATTGCATGTTGCCATAGTTGCACACTGTACCTGGCATGACGCGGTAAGCCCCGCCCCCATGGCGGTAAGCCCCGCCCCCGGCACCGACGCTACGCAATGCACTGTGTGTTGCCGACTGTACCGGGCTTAAGCCGGTAAGCCCCGCCCCATCGCGGTAAGCCCCGCCCCCGGCACCGACGCTATGCAATGCACTGCATGTTTCCATCTGTACCGGGCTTAAGCCGGTAAGCCCCGCCCCATCGCGGTAAGCCCCGCCCCCGGCACCGACGCTACGCAATGCACTGCAAGTTGCCGACTGTACCGGGCTTAAGCCGGTAAGCCCCGCCCCCGGCACCGACGCTATGCAATGCACTGCAAGTTGCCGACTGTACCGGGCTTAAGCCGGTAAGCCCCGCCCCCGGCACCGACGCTATGCAATGCACTGCAAGTTGCCGACTGTACCGGGCTTAAGCCGGTAAGCCCCGCCCCATCGCGGTAAGCCCCGCCCCCCGGCACCGACGCTACGCAACGCACTGCAAATTGCCGACTGTACCGGGCTTAAGCCGGTAAGCCCCGCCCCCATCGCGGTAAGCCCCGCCCCCGGCACCGACGCTATGCAATGCACTGCAAGTTTGCCGACTGTACCGGGGCTTAAGCCGGTAAGCCACGCCACCCATCGCGCGGGGCATGTTCAATAAAACAAATGGCGGTGCTATGCCATGAGAAGTAACCGCGGCCCCAGCGCAAAAGGTAACGAAGTGGTTGCGTCTGCTGAAGAGGTGGCAGTAAGCATTCGCGTGTTGTCAACTGTACCAGGCTAAAGCCGGTAAGCCCCGCCCCCACCCAATGCACGTGGCCAAATCATACCAGGCTTAAGCCCGGCGAGCCACGCCCCCTGCGCCGACCCAATGCTATGTAATTCACTGCAATGCAATTGTTTTTTTTGCCCTTAGTGGGAGTTGAACCCAGGACCCCAGCGCTGCAAGGCTACTGTGCTAACCACTGAACCCACGTTGCTGCCTCTACTCCAATGCAATTTAAATGAGGGCATGTTTAAAAAAAACAAGTGGCGGTGCTATGTTATGAAAAGTAGCAGCCGCTTCAGCGCCAAAGGAAATGATGGGTTGCGTCTGCTGAAAAGTGACAGTAAGCATTGCATGTGCCATAGTTGCACACTGTACCTGGCATGACGCGGTAAGCCCCGCCCCCATGGCGGTAAGCCCCGCCCCCGGCACCGACGCTACGCAATGCACTGTGTGTTGCCTACTGTACAGGGCTTAAGCCGGTAAGCCCCGCCCCATCGCGGTAAGCCCCGCCCCCGGCACCGACGCTATGCAATGCACTGCATGTTTTCCATCTGTACCGGGCCTTAAGCCGGTAAGCCCCCCCCATCGCGGTAAGCCCCGCCCCCGGCACCGACGCTACGCAATGCACTGCAAGTTGCCGACTGTACCGGGCTTAAGCCGGTAAGCCCCGCCCCCGGCACCGACGCTATGCAATGCACTGCAAGTTGCCGACTGTACCGGGCTTAAGCCGGTAAGCCCCGCCCCCGGCACCGACGCTATTGCAATGCACTGCAAGTTGCCGACTGTACCGGGCTTAAGGCCGGTAAGCCCCGCCCCCATGGCGGTAAGCCCCGCCCCCCGGCACCGACGCTACGCACTGCACTGCAAATTGCCGACTGTACCGGGCTTAAGCCGGTAAGCCCCGCCCCCATCGCGGTAAGCCCCGCCCCCGGCACCGACGCTATGCAATGCACTGCAAGTTGCCGACTGTACCGGGCAGAAGCCGGTAAGCCACGCCACCATCGCGCGGGCATGTTCAATAAAAACAAATGGCGGTGCTATGCCATGAGAAGTAACAGCGGCCCCAGCGCAAAAGGTAACGAAGTGTTGCGTCTGCTGAAGAGGTGGCAGTAAGCATTGCGTGTTGTCAACTGTACCAGGCTAAAGCCGGTAAGCCCCGCCCCCACCCAATGCACGTGGCCAACCATACCAGGCTTAAGAAGGCGAGCCACGCCCCCTGCGCCGACCCAATGCTATGTAATTCACTGCAATGCAATTGGTTTTTTGCCCTTAGTGGGAGTTGAACCAGGACCCAGCGCTGCAAGGCTACTGTGCTAACCACTGAACCACCGTGCTGCCTCTACTCCAATGCAATTAAATGAGGGCATGTTTAAAAAACAAGTGGCGGTGCTATGTTATGAAAAGTAGCAGCCGCTTCAGCGCCAAAGGAAATGATGGGTTGCGTCTGCTGAAAGAGGTGACAGTAAGCATTGCATGTTACCATAGTTGCACACTGTACCTGGCATGACGCGGTAAGCCCCGCCCCCATGGCGGTAAGCCCCGCCCCCGGCACCGACACTACGCAATGCACTGTGTGTTGCCGACTGTACAGGGCTTAAGCCGGTAAGCCCCGCCCCATCGCGGTAAGCCCCGCCCCCGGCACCGACGCTATGCAATGCACTGCATGTTTCCATCTGTACCGGGCTTAAGCCGGTAAGCCCCGCCCCATCGCGGTAAGCCCCGCCCCCGGCACCGACGCTACGCAATGCACTGCAAGTTGCCGACTGTACCGGGCTTAAGCCGGTAAGCCCCGCCCCCGGCACAGACGCTATGCAATGCACTGCAAGTTGCCGACTGTACCGGGCTTAAGCCGGTAAGCCCCGCCCCCGGCACCGACGCTATGCAATGCACTGCAAGTTGCCGACTGTACCGGGCTTAAGCCGGTAAGCCCCGCCCCATCGCGGTAAGCCCCGCCCCCCGGCACCGACGCTACGCAACGCACTGCAAATTGCCGACTGTACCGGGCTTAAGCCGGTAAGCCCCGCCCCCATCGCGGTAAGCCCCGCCCCCGGCACCGACGCTATGCAATGCACTGCAAGTTGCCGACTGTACCGGGCTTAAGCCGGTAAGCCACGCCCCCCATCGCGCGGGCATGTTCAATAAAACAAATGGCGGTGCTATGCCATGAGAAGTAACAGCGGCCCCAGCGCAAAAGGTAACGAAGTGTTGCGTCTGCTGAAGAGGTGGCAGTAAGCATTGCGTGTTGTCAACTGTACCAGGCTAAAGCCGGTAAGCCCCGCCCCCACCCAATGCACGTGGCCAATCATACCAGGCTTAAGCCGGCGAGCCACGCCCCCCTGCGCCGACCCAATGCTATGTAATTCACTGCAATGCAATTGGTTTTTTTGCCCTTAGTGGGAGTTGAACCCAGGACCCCAGCGCTGCAAGTCTAGTGCTAACCACTGAACCACCGTGCTGCCTCTACTCCAATGCAATTAAATGAGGGCATGTTTAAAAAAACAAGTGGCGGTGCTATGTTATGAAAAGTAGCAGCCGCTTCAGCGCCAAAGGAAATGATGGGTTGCGTCTGCTGAAAAGGTGACAGTAAGCATTGCATGTTGCCATAGTTGCACACTGTACCTGGCATGACGCGGTAAGCCCCGCCCCCATGGCGGTAAGCCCCGCCCCCGGCACCGACGCTACGCAATGCACTGTGTGTTGCCTACTGTACAGGGCTTAAGCCGGTAAGCCCCGCCCCATCGCGGTAAGCCCCGCCCCCGGCACCGACGCTATGCAATGCACTGCATGTTTCCATCTGTACCGGGCTTAAGCCGGTAAGCCCCGCCCCATCGCGGTAAGCCCCGCCCCCGGCACCGACGCTACGCAATGCACTGCAAGTTGCCGACTGTACCGGGCTTAAGCCGGTAAGCCCCGCCCCCGGCACCGACGCTATGCAATGCACTGCAAGTTGCCGACTGTACCGGGCTTAAGCCGGTAAGCCCCGCCCCCGGCACCGACGCTATGCAATGCACTGCAAGTTGCCGACTGTACCGGGCTTAAGCCGGTAAGCCCCCGCCCCATCGCGGTAAGCCCCGCCCCCCGGCACCGACGCTACGCAACGCACTGCAAATTGCCGACTGTACCGGGCTTAAGCCGGTAAGCCCCGCCCCCAACCCGGTAAGCCCCGCCCCCGGCACCGACGCTATGCAATGCACTGCAAGTTGCCGACTGTACCGGGCTTAAGCCGGTAAGCCACGCCCCCATCGCGCGGGCATGTTCAATAAAACAAATGGCGGTGCTATGCCATGAGAAGTAACAGCGGCCCCAGCGCAAAATGTACCGAAGTGTTGCGTCTGCTGAAGAGGTGGCAGTAAGCATCGCGTGTTGTCAACTGTACCAGGCTAAAGCCGGTAAGCCCCGCCCCCACCCAATGCACGTGGCCAATCATACCAGGCTTAAGCCGGCGAGCCACGCCCCCTGCGCCGACCCAATGCTATGTAATTCACTGCAATGCAATTGTTTTTTGCCCTTAGTGGGAGTTGAACCAGGACCCCAGCGCTGCAAGGCTACTGTGCTAACCACTGAACCACCGTGCTGCCTCTACTCCAATGCAATTTAAATGAGGGCATGTTTAAAAAAAACAAGTGGCGGTGCTATGTTATGAAAAGTAGCAGCCGCTTCAGCGCCAAAGGAAATGATGGGTTGCGTCTGCTGAAAAGGTGACAGTAAGCATTGCATGTTGCCATAGTTGCACACTGTACCTGGCATGACGCGGTAAGCCCCGCCCCCATGGCGGTAAGCCCCGCCCCCGGCACCGACGCTACGCAATGCACTGGGTGTTGCCTACTGTACAGGGCTTAAGCCGGTAAGCCCCGCCCCATCGCGGTAAGCCCCGCCCCCGGCACCGACGCTATGCAATGCACTGCATGTTTCCATCTGTACCGGGCTTAAGCTAGTAAGCCCCGCCCCATCGCGGTAAGCCCCGCCCCCGGCACCGACGCTACGCAATGCACTGCAAGTTGCCGACTGTACCGGGCTTAAGCCGGTAAGCCCCGCCCCCGGCACCGACGCTATGCAATGCACTGCAAGTTGCCGACTGTACCGGGCTTAAGCCGGTAAGCCCCGCCCCCGGCACCGACGCTATGCAATGCACTGCAAGTTGCCGACTGTACCGGGCTTAAGCCGGTAAGCCCCGCCCCATCGCGGTAAGCCCCGCCCCCCGGCACCGACGCTACGCACTGCACTGCAAATTGCCGACTGTACCGGGCTTAAGCCGGTAAGCCCCGCCCCCATCGCGGTAAGCCCCGCCCCCGGCACCGACGCTATGCAATGCACTGCAAGTTGCCGACTGTACCGGGCTTAAGCCGGTAAGCCACGCCCCCATCGCGCGGGCATGTTCAATAAAACAAATGGCGGTGCTATGCCATGAGAAGTAACAGCGGCCCCAGCGCAAAAGGTAACGAAGTGTTGCGTCTGCTGAAGAGGTGCAGTAAGCATTGCGTGTTGTCAACTGTACCAGGCTAAAGCCGGTAAGCCCCGCCCCCACCCAATGCACGTGGCCAATCATACCAGGCTTAAGCCGGCGAGCCACGCCCCCTGCGCCGACCCAATGCTATGTAATTCACTGCAATGCAATTGATTTTTTGCCCTTAGTGGGAGTTGAACCCAGGACCCCAGCGCTGCAAGGCTACTGTGCTAACCACTGAGCCACCATGCTGCCTCTACTCCAATGCAATTTAAATGAGGGCATGTTTAAAAAAACAAGTGGCGGTGCTATGTTATGAAAAGTAGCAGCCGCTTCAGCGCCAAAGGAAATGATGGGTTGCGTCTGCTGAAAAGGTGACAGTAAGCATTGCATGTTGCCATAGTTGCACACTGTACCTGGCATGACGCGATAAGCCCCGCCCCCATGGCGGTAAGCCCCGCCCCCGGCACCGACGCTACGCAATGCACTGTGTGTTGCCGACTGTACCGGGCTTAAGCCGGTAAGCCCCGCCCCATCGCGGTAAGCCCCGCCCCCCCGCACCGACGCTACGCAACGCACTGCAAATTGCCGACTGTACCGGGCTTAAGCCGGTAAGCCCCGCCCCCAGCGCGGTAAGGCCCGGCCCCCGGCACCGACGCTATGCAATGCACTGCAAGTTGCCGACTGTACCGGGCTTAAGCCGGTAAGCCACGCCCCCATCGCGCGGGCATGTTCAATAAAACAAATGGCGGTGCTATGCCATGAGAAGTAACAGCGGCCCCAGCGCAAAAGGTAACGAAGTGTTGCGTCTGCTGAAGAGGTGGCAGTAAGCATTGCGTGTTGTCAACTGTACCAGGCTAAATCCGGTAAGCCCCGCCCCCCACCCAATGCACGGGGCCAATCATACCAGGCTTAAGCCGGCGAAGCCACGCCCCCTGCGCCGACCCAATGCTATGTAATTCACTGCAATGCAATTGGTTTTTTGCCCTTAGTGGGAGTTGAACCCAGGACCCCAGCGCTGCAAGGCTACTGTGCTAACCACTGAACCACCGTGCTGCCTCTACTCCAATGCAATTTAAATGAGGGCATGTTTGAAAAAACAAGTGGCGGTGCTATGTTATGAAAAGTAGCAGCCGCTTCAGCGCCAAAGGAAATGATGGGTTGCGTCTGCTGAAAAGGTGACAGTAAGCATTGCATGTTGCCATAGTTGCACACTGTACCTGGCATGACGCGGTAAGCCCCGCCCCCATGGCGGTAAGCCCCGCCCCCGGCACCGACGCTACGCAATGCACTGTGTGTTGCCGACTGTACAGGGCTTAAGCCGGTAAGCCCCCGCCCCATTGCGGTAAGCCCCGCCCCCGGCACCGACGCTATGCAATGCACTGCATGTTTCCATCTGTACCGGGCTTAAGCCGGTAAGCCCCGCCCCATCGCGGTAAGCCCCGCCCCCGGCACCGACGCTACGCAATGCACTGCAAGTTGCCGACTGTACCGGGCTTAAGCCGGTAAGCCCCGCCCCCGGCACCGACGCTATGCAATGCACTGCAAGTTGCCGACTGTACCGGGCATAAGCCGGTAAGCCCCGCCCCCGGCACCGACGCTATGCAATGCACTGCAAGTTGCCGACTGTACCGGGCTTAAGCCGGTAAGCCCCGCCCCATCGCGGTAAGCCCCGCCCCCCGCACCGACGCTACGCACTGCACTGCAAATTGCCGACTGTACCGGGCTTAAGCCGGTAAGCCCCGCCCCCATCGCGGTAAGCCCCGCCCCCGGCACCGACGCTATGCAATGCACTGCAAGTTGCCGACTGTACCGGGCAGAAGCCGGTAAGCCACGCCACCATCGCGCGGGCATGTTCAATAAACAAATGGCGGTGCTATGCCATGAGAAGTAACAGCGGCCCCAGCGCAAAAGGTTAACGAAGTGTTGCGTCTGCTGAAGAGGTGGCAGTAAGCATTGCGTGTTGTCAACTGTACCAGGCTAAAGCCGGTAAGCCCCGCCCCCACCCAATGCACGTGGCCAATCATACCAGGCTTAAGCCGGCGAGCCACGCCCCCTGCGCCGACCCAATGCTATGTAATTCACTGCAATGCAATGTGTTTTTTGCCCTTAGTGGGAGTTGAACCCAGGACCCCAGCGCTGCAAGGCTACTGTGCTAACCACTGAACCACCGTGCTGCCTCTACTCCAATGCAATTTAAATGAGGGCATGTTTAAAAAACCATGTGGCGGTGCTATGTTATGAAAAGTAGCAGCCGCTTCAGCGCCAAAGGAAATGATGGGTTGCGTCTGCTGAAGAGGTGACAGTAAGCATTGCATGTTACCATAGTTGCACACTGTACCTGGCATGACGCGGTAAGCCCCGCCCCCATGGCGGTAAGCCCCGCCCCCGGCACCGACAATACGCAATGCACTGTGTGTTGCCGACTGTACAGGGCTTAAGCCGGTAAGCCCCGCCCCATCGCGGTAAGCCCCGCCCCCGGCACCGACGCTATGCAATGCACTGCATGTTTCCATCTGTACCGGGCTTAAGCCGGTAAGCCCCGCCCCATCGCGGTAAGCCCCGCCCCCGGCACCGACGCTACGCAATGCACTGCAAGTTGCCGACTGTACCGGGCTTAAGCCGGTAAGCCCCGCCCCCGGCACCGACGCTATGCAATGCACTGCAAGTTGCCGACTGTACCGGGCTTAAGCCGGTAAGCCCCGCCCCCGGCACCGACGCTATGCAATTGCACTGCAAGTTGCCGACTGTACCGGGCTTAAGCCGGTAAGCCCCGCCCCATCGCGGTAAGCCCCGACCCCCGGCACCGACGCTACGCAACGCACTGCAAATTGCCGACTGTACCGGGCTTAAGCCGGTAAGCCCCGCCCCCATCGCGGTAAGCCCCGCCCCCGGCACCGACGCTATGCAATGCACTGCAAGTTGCCGACTGTACCGGGCTTAAGCCGGTAAGCCACGCCCCCATCGCGCGGGCATGTTCAATAAAACAAATGGCGGTGCTATGCCATGAGAAGTAACAGCGGCCCCAGCGCAAAAGGTAACGAAGTGTTGCGTCTGCTGAAGAGGTGGCAGTAAGCATTGCGTGTTGTCAACTGTACCAGGCTAAAGCCGGTAAGCCCCGCCCCCACCCAAAGCACGTGGCCAATCATACCAGGCTTAAGCCGGCGAGCCACGCCCCCTGCGCCGACCCAATGCTATGTAATTCACTGCAATGCAATTGGTTTTTTGCCCTTAGTGGGAGTTGAACCCAGGACCCCAGCGCTGCAAGTCTAGTGCTAACCACTGAACCACCGTGCTGCCTCTACTCCAATGCAATTTAAATGAGGGCATGTTTAAAAAAACAAGTGGCGGTGCTATGTTATGAAAAGTAGCAGCCGCTTCAGCGCCAAAGGAAATGATGGGTTGCGTCTGCTGAAAAGGTGACAGTAAGCATTGCATGTTGCCATAGTTGCACACTGTACCTGGCATGACGCGGTAAGCCCCGCCCCCATGGCGGTAAGCCCCGCCCCCGGCACCGACGCTACGCAATGCACTGTGTGTTGCCTACTGTACAGGGCTTAAGCCGGTAAGCCCCGCCCCATCGCGGTAAGCCCCGCCCCCGGCACCGACGCTATGCAATGCACTGCATGTTTCCATCTGTACCGGGCTTAAGCCGGTAAGCCCCGCCCCATCGCGGTAAGCCCCGCCCCCGGCACCGACGCTACGCAATGCACTGCAAGTTGCCGACTGTACCGGGCTTAAGCCGGTAAGCCCCGCCCCCGGCACCGACGCTATGCAATGCACTGCAAGTTGCCGACTGTACCGGGCTTAAGCCGGTAAGCCCCGCCCCCGGCACCGACGCTATGCAATGCACTGCAAGTTGCCGACTGTACCGGGCTTAAGCCGGTAAGCCCCGCCCCCATCGCGGTAAGCCCCGCCCCCCGGCACCGACGCTACGCAACGCACTGCAAATTGCCGACTGTACCGGGCTTAAGCCGGTAAGCCCCGCCCCCATCGCGGTAAGCCCCGCCCCCGGCACCGACGCTATGCAATGCACTGCAAGTTGCCGACTGTACCGGGCTTAAGCCGGTAAGCCCCGCCCCATCGCGCGGGCATGTTCAATAAAACAAATGGCGGTGCTATGCCATGAGAAGTAACAGCGGCCCCAGCGCAAAAGGTACCGAAGTGTTGCGTCTGCTGAAGAGGTGGCAGTAAGCATCGCGTGTTGTCAACTGTACCAGGCTAAAGCCGGTAAGCCCCGCCCCCACCCAATGCACGTGGCCAATCATACCAGGCTTAAGCCGGCGAGCCACGCCCCCTGCGCCGACCCAATGCTATGTAATTCACTGCAATGCAATTGTTTTTTTGCCCTTAGTGGGAGTTGAACCCAGGACCCCAGCGCTGCAAGGCTACTGTGCTAACCACTGAACCACCGTGCTGCCTCTACTCCAATGCAATTTAAATGAGGGCATGTTTAAAAAAACAAGTGGCGGTGCTATGTTATGAAAAGTAGCAGCCGCTTCAGCGCCAAAGGAAATGATGGGTTGCGTCTGCTGAAAAGGTGACAGTAAGCATTGCATGTTGCCATAGTTGCACACTGTACCTGGCATGACGCGGTAAGCCCCCGCCCCCATGGCGGTAAGCCCCGCCCCCGGCACCGACGCTACGCAATGCACTGTGTGTTGCCTACTGTACAGGGCTTAAGCCGGTAAGCCCCGCCCCATCGCGGTAAGCCCCGCCCCCGGCACCGACGCTATGCAATGCACTGCATGTTTCCATCTGTACCGGGCTTAAGCCGGTAAGCCCCGCCCCATCGCGGTAAGCCCCGCCCCCGGCACCGACGCTACGCAATGCACTGCAAGTTGCCGACTGTACCGGGCTTAAGCCGGTAAGCCCCGCCCCCGGCACCGACGCTATGCAATGCACTGCAAGTTGCCGACTGTACCGGGCTTAAGCCGGTAAGCCCCGCCCCCCGGCACCGACGCTATGCAATGCACTGCAAGTTGCCGACTGTACCGGGCTTAAGCCGGTAAGCCCCGCCCCATCGCGGTAAGCCCCGCCCCCCGGCACCGACGCTACGCAACGCACTGCAAATTGCCGACTGTACCGGGCTTAAGCCGGTAAGCCCCGCCCCCATCGCGGTAAGCCCCGCCCCCGGCACCGACGCTATGCAATGCACTGCAAGTTGCCGACTGTACCGGGCTTAAGCCGGTAAGCCACGCCCCCATCGCGCGGGCATGTTCAATAAAACAAATGGCGGTGCTATGCCATGAGAAGTAACAGCGGCCCCAGCGCAAAAGGTAACAAAGTGTTGCGTCTGCTGAAGAGGTGGCAGTAAGCATTGCGTGTTGTCAACTGTACCAGGCTAAAGCCGGTAAGCCCCGCCCCCACCCAATGCACGTGGCCAATCAAACCAGGCTTAAGCCGGCGAGCCACGCCCCCTGCGCCGACCCAATGCTATGTAATTCACTGCAATGCAATTGATTTTTTGCCCTTAGTGGGAGTTGAACCCAGGACCCCAGCGCTGCAAGGCTACTGTGCTAACCACTGAGCCACCGTGCTGCCTCTACTCCAATGCAATTTAAATGAGGGCATGTTTAAAAAAACAAGTGGCGGTGCTATGTTATGAAAAGTAGCAGCCGCTTCAGCGCCAAAGGAAATGATGGGTTGCGTCTGCTGAAAAGGTGACAGTAAACATTGCATGTTGCCATAGTTGCACACTGTACCTGGCATGACGCGATAAGCCCCGCCCCCATGGCGGTAAGCCCCGCCCCCGGCACCGACGCTACGCAATGCACTGTGTGTTGCCGACTGTACCGGGCTTAAGCCGGTAAGCCCCCGCCCCATCGCGGTAAGCCCCGCCCCCCGGCACCGACGCTACGCAACGCACTGCAAATTGCCGACTGTACCGGGCTTAAGCCGGTAAGCCCCGCCCCCATCGCGGTAAGCCCCGCCCCCGGCACCGACGCTATGCAATGCACTGCAAGTTGCCGACTGTACCGGGCTTAAGCCGGTAAGCCACGCCCCCATCGCGCGGGCATGTTCAATAAAACAAATGGCGGTGCTATGCCATGAGAAGTAACAGCGGCCCCAGCGCAAAAGGTAACGAAGTGTTGCGTCTGCTGAAGAGGTGGCAGTAAGCATTGCGTGTTGTCAACTGTACCAGGCTAAATCCGGTAAGCCCCGCCCCCACCCAATGCACGGGGCCAATCATACCAGGCTTAAGCCGGCGAGCCACGCCCCCTGCGCCGACCCAATGCTATGTAATTCACTGCAATGCAATTGGTTTTTTGCCCTTAGTGGGAGTTGAACCCAGGACCCCAGCGCTGCAAGGCTACTGTGCTAACCACTGAACCACCGTGCTGCCTCTACTCCAATGCAATTTAAATGAGGGCATGTTTGAAAAAACAAGTGGCGGTGCTATGTTATGAAAAGTAGCAGCCGCTTCAGCGCCAAAGGAAATGATGGGTTGCGTCTGCTGAAAAGGTGACAGTAAGCATTGCATGTTGCCATAGTTGCACACTGTACCTGGCATGACGCGGTAAGCCCCGCCCCCATGGCGGTAAGCCCCGCCCCCGGCACCGACGCTACGCAATGCACTGTGTGTTGCCGACTGTACAGGGCTTAAGCCGGTAAGCCCCGCCCCATTGCGGTAAGCCCCGCCCCCGGCACCGACGCTATGCAATGCACTGCATGTTTCCATCTGTACCGGGCTTAAGCCGGTAAGCCCCGCCCCATCGCGGTAAGCCCCGCCCCCGGCACCGACGCTACGCAATGCACTGCAAGTTGCCGACTGTACCGGGCTTAAGCCGGTAAGCCCCGCCCCCGGCACCGACGCTATGCAATGCACTGCAAGTTGCCGACTGTACCGGGCTTAAGCCGGTAAGCCCCGCCCCGGCACCGACGCTATGCAATGCACTGCAAGTTGCCGACTGTACCGGGCTTAAGCCGGTAAGCCCCGCCCCATCGCGGTAAGCCCCGCCCCCCGGCACCGACGCTACGCACTGCACTGCAAATTGCCGACTGTACCGGGCTTAAGCCGGTAAGCCCCGCCCCCATCGCGGTAAGCCCCGCCCCCGGCACCGACGCTATGCAATGCACTGCAAGTTGCCGACTGTACCGGGCAGAAGCCGGTAAGCCACGCCACCATCGCGCGGGCATGTTCAATAAAACAAATGGCGGTGCTATGCCATGAGAAGTAACAGCGGCCCCAGCGCAAAAGGTAACGAAGTGTTGCGTCTGCTGAAGAGGTGGCAGTAAGCATTGCGTGTTGTCAACTGTACCAGGCTAAAGCCGGTAAGCCCCGCCCCCACCCAATGCACGTGGCCAATCATACCAGGCTTAAGCCGGCGAGCCACGCCCCCTGCGCCGACCCAATGCTATGTAATTCACTGCAATGCAATTGGTTTTTTGCCCTTAGTGGGAGTTGAACCCAGGACCCCAGCGCTGCAAGGCTACTGTGCTAACCACTGAACCACCGTGCTGCCTCTACTCCAATGCAATTTAAATGAGGGCATGTTTAAAAAAACAAGTGGCGGTGCTATGTTATGAAAAGTAGCAGCCGCTTCAGCGCCAAAGGAAATGATGGGTTGCGTCTGCTGAAGAGGTGACAGTAAGCATTGCATGTTACCATAGTTGCACACTGTACCTGGCATGACGCGGTAAGCCCCGCCCCCATGGCGGTAAGCCCCGCCCCCGGCACCGACAATACGCAATGCACTGTGTGTTGCCGACTGTACAGGGCTTAAGCCGGTAAGCCCCGCCCCATCGCGGTAAGCCCCGCCCCCGGCACCGACGCTATGCAATGCACTGCATGTTTCCATCTGTACCGGGCTTAAGCCGGTAAGCCCCGCCCCATCGCGGTAAGCCCCGCCCCCGGCACCGACGCTACGCAATGCACTGCAAGTTGCCGACTGTACCGGGCTTAAGCCGGTAAGCCCCGCCCCCGGCACCGACGCTATGCAATGCACTGCAAGTTGCCGACTGTACCGGGCTTAAGCCGGTAAGCCCCGCCCCCGGCACCGACGCTATGCAATGCACTGCAAGTTGCCGACTGTACCGGGCTTAAGCCGGTAAGCCCCGCCCCATCGCGGTAAGCCCCGCCCCCCGGCACCGACGCTACGCAACGCACTGCAAATTGCCGACTGTACCGGGCTTAAGCCGGTAAGCCCCGCCCCCATCGCGGTAAGCCCCGCCCCCGGCACCGACGCTATGCAATGCACTGCAAGTTGCCGACTGTACCGGGCTTAAGCCGGTAAGCCCCGCCCCATCGCGCGGGCATGTTCAATAAAACAAATGGCGGTGCTATGCCATGAGAAGTAACAGCGGCCCCAGCGCAAAAGGTAACGAAGTGTTGCGTCTGCTGAAGAGGTGGCAGTAAGCATTGCGTGTTGTCAACTGTACCAGGCTAAAGCCGGTAAGCCCCGCCCCCACCCAATGCACGTGGCCAATCATACCAGGCTTAAGCCGGCGAGCCACGCCCCCTGCGCCGACCCAATGCTATGTAATTCACTGCAATGCAATTGGTTTTTTGCCCTTAGTGGGAGTTGAACCCAGGACCCCAGCGCTGCAAGTCTAGTGCTAACCACTGAACCACCGTGCTGCCTCTACTCCAATGCAATTTAAATGAGGGCATGTTTAAAAAAACAAGTGGCGGTGCTATGTTATGAAAAGTAGCAGCCGCTTCAGCGCCAAAGGAAATGATGGGTTGCGTCTGCTGAAAAGGTGACAGTAAGCATTGCATGTTGCCATAGTTGCACACTGTACCTGGCATGACGCGGTAAGCCCCGCCCCCATGGCGGTAAGCCCCGCCCCCGGCACCGACGCTACGCAATGCACTGTGTGTTGCCTACTGTACAGGGCTTAAGCCGGTAAGCCCCGCCCCATCGCGGTAAGCCCCGCCCCCGGCACCGACGCTATGCAATGCACTGCATGTTTCCATCTGTACCGGGCTTAAGCCGGTAAGCCCCGCCCCATCGCGGTAAGCCCCGCCCCCGGCACCGACGCTACGCAATGCACTGCAAGTTGCCGACTGTACCGGGCTTAAGCCGGTAAGCCCCGCCCCCGGCACCGACGCTATGCAATGCACTGCAAGTTGCCGACTGTACCGGGCTTAAGCCGGTAAGCCCCGCCCCCGGCACCGACGCTATGCAATGCACTGCAAGTTGCCGACTGTACCGGGCTTAAGCCGGTAAGCCCCGCCCCATCGCGGTAAGCCCCGCCCCCCGGCACCGACGCTACGCAACGCACTGCAAATTGCCGACTGTACCGGGCTTAAGCCGGTAAGCCCCGCCCCCATCGCGGTAAGCCCCGCCCCCGGCACCGACGCTATGCAATGCACTGCAAGTTGCCGACTGTACCGGGCTTAAGCCGGTAAGCCACGCCCCCATCGCGCGGGCATGTTCAATAAAACAAATGGCGGTGCTATGCCATGAGAAGTAACAGCGGCCCCAGCGCAAAAGGTACCGAAGTGTTGCGTCTGCTGAAGAGGTGGCAGTAAGCATCGCGTGTTGTCAACTGTACCAGGCTAAAGCCGGTAAGCCCCGCCCCCACCCAATGCACGTGGCCAATCATACCAGGCTTAAGCCGGCGAGCCACGCCCCCTGCGCCGACCCAATGCTATGTAATTCACTGCAATGCAATTGTTTTTTTGCCCTTAGTGGGAGTTGAACCCAGGACCCCAGCGCTGCAAGGCTACTGTGCTAACCACTGAACCACCGTGCTGCCTCTACTCCAATGCAATTTAAATGAGGGCATGTTTAAAAAAACAAGTGGCGGTGCTATGTTATGAAAAGTAGCAGCCGCTTCAGCGCCAAAGGAAATGATGGGTTGCGTCTGCTGAAAAGGTGACAGTAAGCATTGCATGTTGCCATAGTTGCACACTGTACCTGGCATGACGCGGTAAGCCCCGCCCCCATGGCGGTAAGCCCCGCCCCCGGCACCGACGCTACGCAATGCACTGTGTGTTGCCTACTGTACAGGGCTTAAGCCGGTAAGCCCCGCCCCATCGCGGTAAGCCCCGCCCCCGGCACCGACGCTATGCAATGCACTGCATGTTTCCATCTGTACCGGGCTTAAGCCGGTAAGCCCCGCCCCATCGCGGTAAGCCCCGCCCCCGGCACCGACGCTACGCAATGCACTGCAAGTTGCCGACTGTACCGGGCTTAAGCCGGTAAGCCCCGCCCCCGGCACCGACGCTATGCAATGCACTGCAAGTTGCCGACTGTACCGGGCTTAAGCCGGTAAGCCCCGCCCCCGGCACCGACGCTATGCAATGCACTGCAAGTTGCCGACTGTACCGGGCTTAAGCCGGTAAGCCCCGCCCCATCGCGGTAAGCCCCGCCCCCCGGCACCGACGCTACGCAACGCACTGCAAATTGCCGACTGTACCGGGCTTAAGCCGGTAAGCCCCGCCCCCATCGCGGTAAGCCCCGCCCCCGGCACCGACGCTATGCAATGCACTGCAAGTTGCCGACTGTACCGGGCTTAAGCCGGTAAGCCACGCCCCCATCGCGCGGGCATGTTCAATAAAACAAATGGCGGTGCTATGCCATGAGAAGTAACAGCGGCCCCAGCGCAAAAGGTAACAAAGTGTTGCGTCTGCTGAAGAGGTGGCAGTAAGCATTGCGTGTTGTCAACTGTACCAGGCTAAAGCCGGTAAGCCCCGCCCCCACCCAATGCACGTGGCCAATCAAACCAGGCTTAAGCCGGCGAGCCACGCCCCCTGCGCCGACCCAATGCTATGTAATTCACTGCAATGCAATTGATTTTTTGCCCTTAGTGGGAGTTGAACCCAGGACCCCAGCGCTGCAAGGCTACTGTGCTAACCACTGAGCCACCATGCTGCCTCTACTCCAATGCAATTTAAATGAGGGCATGTTTAAAAAAACAAGTGGCGGTGCTATGTTATGAAAAGTAGCAGCCGCTTCAGCGCCAAAGGAAATGATGGGTTGCGTCTGCTGAAAAGGTGACAGTAAACATTGCATGTTGCCATAGTTGCACACTGTACCTGGCATGACGCGATAAGCCCCGCCCCCATGGCGGTAAGCCCCGCCCCCGGCACCGACGCTACGCAATGCACTGTGTGTTGCCGACTGTACCGGGCTTAAGCCGGTAAGCCCCGCCCCATCGCGGTAAGCCCCGCCCCCCGGCACCGACGCTACGCAACGCACTGCAAATTGCCGACTGTACCGGGCTTAAGCCGGTAAGCCCCGCCCCCATCGCGGTAAGCCCCGCCCCCGGCACCGACGCTATGCAATGCACTGCAAGTTGCCGACTGTACCGGGCTTAAGCCGGTAAGCCACGCCCCCATCGCGCGGGCATGTTCAATAAAACAAATGGCGGTGCTATGCCATGAGAAGTAACAGCGGCCCCAGCGCAAAAGGTAACGAAGTGTTGCGTCTGCTGAAGAGGTGGCAGTAAGCATTGCGTGTTGTCAACTGTACCAGGCTAAATCCGGTAAGCCCCGCCCCCACCCAATGCACGGGGCCAATCATACCAGGCTTAAGCCGGCGAGCCACGCCCCCTGCGCCGACCCAATGCTATGTAATTCACTGCAATGCAATTGGTTTTTTGCCCTTAGTGGGAGTTGAACCCAGGACCCCAGCGCTGCAAGGCTACTGTGCTAACCACTGAACCACCGTGCTGCCTCTACTCCAATGCAATTTAAATGAGGGCATGTTTGAAAAAACAAGTGGCGGTGCTATGTTATGAAAAGTAGCAGCCGCTTCAGCGCCAAAGGAAATGATGGGTTGCGTCTGCTGAAAAGGTGACAGTAAGCATTGCATGTTGCCATAGTTGCACACTGTACCTGGCATGACGCGGTAAGCCCCGCCCCCATGGCGGTAAGCCCCGCCCCCGGCACCGACGCTACGCAATGCACTGTGTGTTGCCGACTGTACAGGGCTTAAGCCGGTAAGCCCCGCCCCATTGCGGTAAGCCCCGCCCCCGGCACCGACGCTATGCAATGCACTGCATGTTTCCATCTGTACCGGGCTTAAGCCGGTAAGCCCCGCCCCATCGCGGTAAGCCCCGCCCCCGGCACCGACGCTACGCAATGCACTGCAAGTTGCCGACTGTACCGGGCTTAAGCCGGTAAGCCCCGCCCCCGGCACCGACGCTATGCAATGCACTGCAAGTTGCCGACTGTACCGGGCTTAAGCCGGTAAGCCCCGCCCCCGGCACCGACGCTATGCAATGCACTGCAAGTTGCCGACTGTACCGGGCTTAAGCCGGTAAGCCCCGCCCCATCGCGGTAAGCCCCGCCCCCCGGCACCGACGCTACGCACTGCACTGCAAATTGCCGACTGTACCGGGCTTAAGCCGGTAAGCCCCGCCCCCATCGCGGTAAGCCCCGCCCCCGGCACCGACGCTATGCAATGCACTGCAAGTTGCCGACTGTACCGGGCAGAAGCCGGTAAGCCACGCCACCATCGCGCGGGCATGTTCAATAAAACAAATGGCGGTGCTATGCCATGAGAAGTAACAGCGGCCCCAGCGCAAAAGGTAACGAAGTGTTGCGTCTGCTAAAGAGGTGGCAGTAAGCATTGCGTGTTGTCAACTGTACCAGGCTAAAGCCGGTAAGCCCCGCCCCCACCCAATGCACGTGGCCAATCATACCAGGCTTAAGCCGGCGAGCCACGCCCCCTGCGCCGACCCAATGCTATGTAATTCACTGCAATGCAATTGGTTTTTTGCCCTTAGTGGGAGTTGAACCCAGGACCCCAGCGCTGCAAGGCTACTGTGCTAACCACTGAACCACCGTGCTGCCTCTACTCCAATGCAATTTAAATGAGGGCATGTTTAAAAAAACAAGTGGCGGTGCTATGTTATGAAAAGTAGCAGCCGCTTCAGCGCCAAAGGAAATGATGGGTTGCGTCTGCTGAAGAGGTGACAGTAAGCATTGCATGTTACCATAGTTGCACACTGTACCTGGCATGACGCGGTAAGCCCCGCCCCCATGGCGGTAAGCCCCGCCCCCGGCACCGACAATACGCAATGCACTGTGTGTTGCCGACTGTACAGGGCTTAAGCCGGTAAGCCCCGCCCCATCGCGGTAAGCCCCGCCCCCGGCACCGACGCTATGCAATGCACTGCATGTTTCCATCTGTACCGGGCTTAAGCCGGTAAGCCCCGCCCCATCGCGGTAAGCCCCGCCCCCGGCACCGACGCTACGCAATGCACTGCAAGTTGCCGTCTGTACCGGGCTTAAGCCGGTAAGCCCCGCCCCCGGCACCGACGCTATGCAATGCACTGCAAGTTGCCGACTGTACCGGGCTTAAGCCGGTAAGCCCCGCCCCCGGCACCGACGCTATGCAATGCACTGCAAGTTGCCGACTGTACCGGGCTTAAGCCGGTAAGCCCCGCCCCATCGCGGTAAGCCCCGCCCCCCGGCACCGACGCTACGCAACGCACTGCAAATTGCCGACTGTACCGGGCTTAAGCCGGTAAGCCCCGCCCCCATCGCGGTAAGCCCCGCCCCCGGCACCGACGCTATGCAATGCACTGCAAGTTGCCGACTGTACCGGGCTTAAGCCGGTAAGCCACGCCCCCATCGCGCGGGCATGTTCAATAAAACAAATGGCGGTGCTATGCCATGAGAAGTAACAGCGGCCCCAGCGCAAAAGGTAACGAAGTGTTGCGTCTGCTGAAGAGGTGGCAGTAAGCATTGCGTGTTGTCAACTGTACCAGGCTAAAGCCGGTAAGCCCCGCCCCCACCCAATGCACGTGGCCAATCATACCAGGCTTAAGCCGGCGAGCCACGCCCCCTGCGCCGACCCAATGCTATGTAATTCACTGCAATGCAATTGGTTTTTTGCCCTTAGTGGGAGTTGAACCCAGGACCCCAGCGCTGCAAGGCTACTGTGCTAACCACTGAGCCACCGTGCTGCCTCTACTCCAATGCAATTTAAATGAGGGCATGTTTAAAAAAACAAGTGGCGGTGCTATGTTATGAAAAGTAGCAGCCGCTTCAGCGCCAAAGGAAATGATGGGTTGCGTCTGCTGAAAAGGTGACAGTAAGCATTGCATGTTGCCATAGTTGCACACTGTACCTGGCATGACGCGGTAAGCCCCGCCCCCATGGCGGTAAGCCCCGCCCCCGGCACCGACGCTACGCAATGCACTGTGTGTTGCCTACTGTACAGGGCTTAAGCCGGTAAGCCCCGCCCCATCGCGGTAAGCCCCGCCCCCGGCACCGACGCTATGCAATGCACTGCATGTTTCCATCTGTACCGGGCTTAAGCCGGTAAGCCCCGCCCCATCGCGGTAAGCCCCGCCCCCGGCACCGACGCTACGCAATGCACTGCAAGTTGCCGACTGTACCGGGCTTAAGCCGGTAAGCCCCGCCCCCGGCACCGACGCTATGCAATGCACTGCAAGTTGCCGACTGTACCGGGCTTAAGCCGGTAAGCCCCGCCCCCGGCACCGACGCTATGCAATGCACTGCAAGTTGCCGACTGTACCGGGCTTAAGCCGGTAAGCCCCGCCCCATCGCGGTAAGCCCCGCCCCCCGGCACCGACGCTACGCAACGCACTGCAAATTGCCGACTGTACCGGGCTTAAGCCGGTAAGCCCCGCCCCCATCGCGGTAAGCCCCGCCCCCGGCACCGACGCTATGCAATGCACTGCAAGTTGCCGACTGTACCGGGCTTAAGCCGGTAAGCCACGCCCCCATCGCGCGGGCATGTTCAATAAAACAAATGGCGGTGCTATGCCATGAGAAGTAACAGCGGCCCCAGCGCAAAAGGTAACGAAGTGTTGCGTCTGCTGAAGAGGTGGAAGTAAGCATTGCGTGTTGTCAACTGTACCAGGCTAAAGCCGGTAAGCCCCGCCCCCACCCAATGCACGTGGCCAATCATACCAGGCTTAAGCCGGCGAGCCACGCCCCCTGCGCCGACCCAATGCTATGTAATTCACTGCAATGCAATTGATTTTTTGCCCTTAGTGGGAGTTGAACCCAGGACCCCAGCGCTGCAAGGCTACTGTGCTAACCACTGAGCCACCGTGCTGCCTCTACTCCAATGCAATTTAAATGAGGGCATGTTTAAAAAAACAAGTGGCGGTGCTATGTTATGAAAAGTAGCAGCCGCTTCAGCGCCAAAGGAAATGATGGGTTGCGTCTGCTGAAAAGGTGACAGTAAACATTGCATGTTGCCATAGTTGCACACTGTACCTGGCATGACGCGATAAGCCCCGCCCCCATGGCGGTAAGCCCCGCCCCCGGCACCGACGCTACGCAATGCACTGTGTGTTGCCGACTGTACCGGGCTTAAGCCGGTAAGCCCCGCCCCATCGCGGTAAGCCCCGCCCCCCGGCACCGACGCTACGCAACGCACTGCAAATTGCCGACTGTACCGGGCTTAAGCCGGTAAGCCCCGCCCCCATCGCGGTAAGCCCCGCCCCCGGCACCGACGCTATGCAATGCACTGCAAGTTGCCGACTGTACCGGGCTTAAGCCGGTAAGCCACGCCCCCATCGCGCGGGCATGTTCAATAAAACAAATGGCGGTGCTATGCCATGAGAAGTAACAGCGGCCCCAGCGCAAAAGGTAACGAAGTGTTGCGTCTGCTGAAGAGGTGGAAGTAAGCATTGCGTGTTGTCAACTGTACCAGGCTAAAGCCGGTAAGCCCCGCCCCCACCCAATGCACGTGGCCAATCATACCAGGCTTAAGCCGGCGAGCCACGCCCCCTGCGCCGACCCAATGCTATGTAATTCACTGCAATGCAATTGGTTTTTTGCCCTTAGTGGGAGTTGAACCCAGGACCCCAGCGCTGCAAGGCTACTGTGCTAACCACTGAACCACCGTGCTGCCTCTACTCCAATGCAATTTAAATGAGGGCATGTTTAAAAAAACAAGTGGCGGTGCTATGTTATGAAAAGTAGCAGCCGCTTCAGCGCCAAAGGAAATGATGGGTTGCGTCTGCTGAAAAGGTGACAGTAAGCATTGCATGTTGCCATAGTTGCACACTGTACCTGGCATGACGCGGTAAGCCCCGCCCCCATGGCGGTAAGCCCCGCCCCCGGCACCGACGCTACGCAATGCACTGTGTGTTGCCGACTGTACAGGGCTTAAGCCGGTAAGCCCCGCCCCATTGCGGTAAGCCCCGCCCCCGGCACCGACGCTATGCAATGCACTGCATGTTTCCATCTGTACCGGGCTTAAGCCGGTAAGCCCCGCCCCATCGCGGTAAGCCCCGCCCCCGGCACCGACGCTACGCAATGCACTGCAAGTTGCCGACTGTACCGGGCTTAAGCCGGTAAGCCCCGCCCCCGGCACCGACGCTATGCAATGCACTGCAAGTTGCCGACTGTACCGGGCTTAAGCCGGTAAGCCCCGCCCCCGGCACCGACGCTATGCAATGCACTGCAAGTTGCCGACTGTACCGGGCTTAAGCCGGTAAGCCCCGCCCCATCGCGGTAAGCCCCGCCCCCCGGCACCGACGCTACGCACTGCACTGCAAATTGCCGACTGTACCGGGCTTAAGCCGGTAAGCCCCGCCCCATCGCGGTAAGCCCCGCCCCCGGCACCGACGCTATGCAATGCACTGCATGTTTCCATCTGTACCGGGCTTAAGCCGGTAAGCCCCGCCCCATCGCGGTAAGCCCCGCCCCCGGCACCGACGCTACGCAATGCACTGCAAGTTGCCGACTGTACCGGGCTTAAGCCGGTAAGCCCCGCCCCCGGCACCGACGCTATGCAATGCACTGCAAGTTGCCGACTGTACCGGGCTTAAGCCGGTAAGCCCCGCCCCCGGCACCGACGCTATGCAATGCACTGCAAGTTGCCGACTGTACCGGGCTTAAGCCGGTAAGCCCCGCCCCATCGCGGTAAGCCCCGCCCCCCGGCACCGACGCTACGCAACGCACTGCAAATTGCCGACTGTACCGGGCTTAAGCCGGTAAGCCCCGCCCCCATCGCGGTAAGCCCCGCCCCCGGCACCATGCAATGCACTGCAAGTTGCCGACTGTACCGGGCTTAAGCCGGTAAGCCACGCCCCCATCGCGCGGGCATGTTCAATAAAACAAATGGCGGTGCTATGCCATGAGAAGTAACAGCGGCCCCAGCGCAAAAGGTAACGAAGTGTTGCGTCTGCTGAAGAGGTGGCAGTAAGCATCGCGTGTTGTCAACTGTACCAGGCTAAAGCCGGTAAGCCCCGCCCCCACCCAATGCACGTGGCCAATCATACCAGGCTTAAGCCGGCGAGCCACGCCCCCTGCGCCGACCCAATGCTATGTAATTCACTGCAATGCAATTGGTTTTTTGCCCTTAGTGGGAGTTGAACCCAGGACCCCAGCGCTGCAAGGCTACTGTGCTAACCACTGAACCACCGTGCTGCCTCTACTCCAATGCAATTTAAATGAGGGCATGTTTAAAAAAACAAGTGGCGGTGCTATGTTATGAAAAGTAGCAGCCGCTTCAGCGCCAAAGGAAATGATGGGTTGCGTCTGCTGAAAAGGTGACAGTAAGCATTGCATGTTGCCATAGTTGCACACTGTACCTGGCATGACGCGGTAAGCCCCGCCCCCATGGCGGTAAGCCCCGCCCCCGGCACCGACGCTACGCAATGCACTGTGTGTTGCCTACTGTACAGGGCTTAAGCCGGTAAGCCCCGCCCCATCGCGGTAAGCCCCGCCCCCGGCACCGACGCTAAGCAATGCACTGCATGTTTCCATCTGTACCGGGCTTAAGCCGGTAAGCCCCGCCCCCATCCCGGTAAGCCCCGCCCCCGGCACCGACGCTACGCAATGCACTGCAAGTTGCCGACTGTACCGGGCTTAAGCCGGTAAGCCCCGCCCCCGGCACCGACGCTATGCAATGCACTGCAAGTTGCCGACTGTACCGGGCTTAAGCCGGTAAGCCCCGCCCCCGGCACCGACGCTATGCAATGCACTGCAAGTTGCCGACTGTACCGGGCTTAAGCCGGTAAGCCCCGCCCCATCGCGGTAAGCCCCGCCCCCCGGCACCGACGCTACGCACCGCACTGCAAATTGCCGACTGTACCGGGCTTAAGCCGGTAAGCCCCGCCCCCATCGCGGTAAGCCCCGCCCCCGGCACCGACGCTATGCAATGCACTGCAAGTTGCCGACTGTACCGGGCTTAAGCCGGTAAGCCACGCCCCCATCGCGCGGGCATGTTCAATAAAACAAATGGCGGTGCTATGCCATGAGAAGTAACAGCGGCCCCAGCGCAAAAGGTAACGAAGTGTTGCGTCTGCTGAAGAGGTGGCAGTAAGCATCGCGTGTTGTCAACTGTACCAGGCTAAAGCCGGTAAGCCCCGCCCCCACCCAATGCACGTGGCCAATCATACCAGGCTTAAGCCGGCGAGCCACGCCCCCTGCGCCGACCCAATGCTATGTAATTCACTGCAATGCAATTGATTTTTTGCCCTTAGTGGGAGTTGAACCCAGGACCCCAGCGCTGCAAGGCTACTGTGCTAACCACTGAGCCACCGTGCTGCCTCTACTCCAATGCAATTTAAATGAGGGCATGTTTAAAAAAACAAGTGGCGGTGCTATGTTATGAAAAGTAGCAGCCGCTTCAGCGCCAAAGGAAATGATGGGTTGCGTCTGCTGAAAAGGTGACAGTAAACATTGCATGTTGCCATAGTTGCACACTGTACCTGGCATGACGCGATAAGCCCCGCCCCCATGGCGGTAAGCCCCGCCCCCGGCACCGACGCTACGCAATGCACTGTGTGTTGCCGACTGTACCGGGCTTAAGCCGGTAAGCCCCGCCCCATCGCGGTAAGCCCCGCCCCCCGGCACCGACGCTACGCAACGCACTGCAAATTGCCGACTGTACCGGGCTTAAGCCGGTAAGCCCCGCCCCCATCGCGGTAAGCCCCGCCCCCGGCACCGACGCTATGCAATGCACTGCAAGTTGCCGACTGTACCGGGCTTAAGCCGGTAAGCCACGCCCCCATCGCGCGGGCATGTTCAATAAAACAAATGGCGGTGCTATGCCATGAGAAGTAACAGCGGCCCCAGCGCAAAAGGTAACGAAGTGTTGCGTCTGCTGAAGAGGTGGAAGTAAGCATTGCGTGTTGTCAACTGTACCAGGCTAAAGCCGGTAAGCCCCGCCCCCACCCCATGCACGTGGCCAATCATACCAGGCTTAAGCCGGCGAGCCACGCCCCCTGCGCCGACCCAATGCTATGTAATTCACTGCAATGCAATTGGTTTTTTGCCCTTAGTGGGAGTTGAACCCAGGACCCCAGCGCTGCAAGGCTACTGTGCTAACCACTGAACCACCGTGCTGCCTCTACTCCAATGCAATTTAAATGAGGGCATGTTTAAAAAAACAAGTGGCGGTGCTATGTTATGAAAAGTAGCAGCCGCTTCAGCGCCAAAGGAAATGATGGGTTGCGTCTGCTGAAAAGGTGACAGTAAGCATTGCATGTTGCCATAGTTGCACACTGTACCTGGCATGACGCGGTAAGCCCCGCCCCCATGGCGGTAAGCCCCGCCCCCGGCACCGACGCTACGCAATGCACTGTGTGTTGCGACTGTACAGGGCTTAAGCCGGTAAGCCCCGCCCCATTGCGGTAAGCCCCGCCCCCGGCACCGACGCTATGCAATGCACTGCATGTTTCCATCTGTACCGGGCTTAAGCCGGTAAGCCCCGCCCCATCGCGGTAAGCCCCGCCCCCGGCACCGACGCTACGCAATGCACTGCAAGTTGCCGACTGTACCGGGCTTAAGCCGGTAAGCCCCGCCCCCGGCACCGACGCTATGCAATGCACTGCAAGTTGCCGACTGTACCGGGCTTAAGCCGGTAAGCCCCGCCCCCGGCACCGACGCTATGCAATGCACTGCAAGTTGCCGACTGTACCGGGCTTAAGCCGGTAAGCCCCGCCCCATAGCGGTAAGCCCCCCCCCCCGGCACCGACGCTACGCACTGCACTGCAAATTGCCGACTGTACCGGGCTTAAGCCGGTAAGCCCCGCCCCATCGCGGTAAGCCCCGCCCCCGGCACCGACGCTATGCAATGCACTGCATGTTTCCATCTGTACCGGGCTTAAGCCGGTAAGCCCCGCCCCATCGCGGTAAGCCCCGCCCCCGGCACCGACGCTATGCAATGCACTGCAAGTTGCCGACTGTACCGGGCTTAAGCCGGTAAGCCCCGCCCCCGGCACCGACGCTATGCAATGCACTGCAAGTTGCCGACTGTACCGGGCTTAAGCCGGTAAGCCCCGCCCCCGGCACCGACGCTATGCAATGCACTGCAAGTTGCCGACTGTACCGGGCTTAAGCCGGTAAGCCCCGCCCCATCGCGGTAAGCCCCGCCCCCCGGCACCGACGCTACGCAACGCACTGCAAATTGCCGACTGTACCGGGCTTAAGCCGGTAAGCCCCGCCCCCATCGCGGTAAGCCCCGCCCCCGGCACCGACGCTATGCAATGCACTGCAAGTTGCCGACTGTACCGGGCTTAAGCCGGTAAGCCACGCCCCCATCGCGCGGGCATGTTCAATAAAACAAATGGCGGTGCTATGCCATGAGAAGTAACAGCGGCCCCAGCGCAAAAGGTAACGAAGTGTTGCGTCTGCTGAAGAGGTGGCAGTAAGCATCGCGTGTTGTCAACTGTACCAGGCTAAAGCCGGTAAGCCCCGCCCCCACCCAATGCACGTGGCCAATCATACCAGGCTTAAGCCGGCGAGCCACGCCCCCTGCGCCGACCCAATGCTATGTAATTCACTGCAATGCAATTGGTTTTTTTGCCCTTAGTGGGAGTTGAACCCAGGACCCCAGCGCTGCAAGGCTACTGTGCTAACCACTGAACCACCGTGCTGCCTCTACTCCAATGCAATTTAAATGAGGGCATGTTTAAAAAAACAAGTGGCGGTGCTATGTTATGAAAAGTAGCAGCCGCTTCAGCGCCAAAGGAAATGATGGGTTGCGTCTGCTGAAAAGGTGACAGTAAGCATTGCATGTTGCCATAGTTGCACACTGTACCTGGCATGACGCGGTAAGCCCCGCCCCCATGGCGGTAAGCCCCGCCCCCGGCACCGACGCTACGCAATGCACTGTGTGTTGCCTACTGTACAGGGCTTAAGCCGGTAAGCCCCGCCCCATCGCGGTAAGCCCCGCCCCCGGCACCGACGCTATGCAATGCACTGCATGTTTCCATCTGTACCGGGCTTAAGCCGGTAAGCCCCGCCCCCATCGCAATAAGCCCCGCCCCCGGCACCGACGCTACGCAATGCACTGCAAGTTGCCGACTGTACCGGGCTTAAGCCGGTAAGCCCCGCCCCCGGCACCGACGCTATGCAATGCACTGCAAGTTGCCGACTGTACCGGGCTTAAGCCGGTAAGCCCCGCCCCCGGCACCGACGCTATGCAATGCACTGCAAGTTGCCGACTGTACCGGGCTTAAGCCGGTAAGCCCCGCCCCATCGCGGTAAGCCCCGCCCCCCGGCACCGACGCTACGCACTGCACTGCAAATTGCCGACTGTACCGGGCTTAAGCCGGTAAGCCCCGCCCCCATCGCGGTAAGCCCCGCCCCCGGCACCGACGCTATGCAATGCACTGCAAGTTGCCGACTGTACCGGGCTTAAGCCGGTAAGCCACGCCCCCAGCGCGCGGGCATGTTCAATAAAACAAATGGCGGTGCTATGCCATGAGAAGTAACAGCGGCCCCAGCGCAAAAGGTAACGAAGTGTTGCGTCTGCTGAAGAGGTGGCAGTAAGCATCGCGTGTTGTCAACTGTACCAGGCTAAAGCCGGTAAGCCCCGCCCCCACCCAATGCACGTGGCCAATCATACCAGGCTTAAGCCGGCGAGCCACGCCCCCTGCGCCGACCCAATGCTATGTAATTCACTGCAATGCAATTGATTTTTTGCCCTTAGTGGGAGTTGAACCCAGGACCCCAGCGCTGCAAGGCTACTGTGCTAACCACTGAGCCACCGTGCTGCCTCTACTCCAATGCAATTTAAATGAGGGCATGTTTAAAAAAACAAGTGGCGGTGCTATGTTATGAAAAGTAGCAGCCGCTTCAGCGCCAAAGGAAATGATGGGTTGCGTCTGCTGAAAAGGTGACAGTAAACATTGCATGTTGCCATAGTTGCACACTGTACCTGGCATGACGCGATAAGCCCCGCCCCCATGGCGGTAAGCCCCGCCCCCGGCACCGACGCTACGCAATGCACTGTGTGTTGCCGACTGTACCGGGCTTAAGCCGGTAAGCCCCGCCCCATCGCGGTAAGCCCCGCCCCCCGGCACCGACGCTACGCAACGCACTGCAAATTGCCGACTGTACCGGGCTTAAGCCGGTAAGCCCCGCCCCCATCGCGGTAAGCCCCGCCCCCGGCACCGACGCTATGCAATGCACTGCAAGTTGCCGACTGTACCGGGCTTAAGCCGGTAAGCCACGCCCCCATCGCGCGGGCATGTTCAATAAAACAAATGGCGGTGCTATGCCATGAGAAGTAACAGCGGCCCCAGCGCAAAAGGTAACGAAGTGTTGCGTCTGCTGAAGAGGTGGAAGTAAGCATTGCGTGTTGTCAACTGTACCAGGCTAAAGCCGGTAAGCCCCGCCCCCACCCAATGCACGTGGCCAATCATACCAGGCTTAAGCCGGCGAGCCACGCCCCCTGCACCGACCCAATGCTATGTAATTCACTGCAATGCAATTGGTTTTTTGCCCTTAGTGGGAGTTGAACCCAGGACCCCAGCGCTGCAAGGCTACTGTGCTAACCACTGAACCACCGTGCTGCCTCTACTCCAATGCAATTTAAATGAGGGCATGTTTAAAAAAACAAGTGGCGGTGCTATGTTATGAAAAGTAGCAGCCGCTTCAGCGCCAAAGGAAATGATGGGTTGCGTCTGCTGAAAAGGTGACAGTAAGCATTGCATGTTGCCATAGTTGCACACTGTACCTGGCATGACGCGGTAAGCCCCGCCCCCATGGCGGTAAGCCCCGCCCCCGGCACCGACGCTACGCAATGCACTGTGTGTTGCGACTGTACAGGGCTTAAGCCGGTAAGCCCCGCCCCATTGCGGTAAGCCCCGCCCCCGGCACCGACGCTATGCAATGCACTGCATGTTTCCATCTGTACCGGGCTTAAGCCGGTAAGCCCCGCCCCATCGCGGTAAGCCCCGCCCCCGGCACCGACGCTACGCAATGCACTGCAAGTTGCCGACTGTACCGGGCTTAAGCCGGTAAGCCCCGCCCCCGGCACCGACGCTATGCAATGCACTGCAAGTTGCCGACTGTACCGGGCTTAAGCCGGTAAGCCCCGCCCCCGGCACCGACGCTATGCAATGCACTGCAAGTTGCCGACTGTACCGGGCTTAAGCCGGTAAGCCCCGCCCCATCGCGGTAAGCCCCGCCCCCCGGCACCGACGCTACGCACTGCACTGCAAATTGCCGACTGTACCGGGCTTAAGCCGGTAAGCCCCGCCCCATCGCGGTAAGCCCCGCCCCCGGCACCGACGCTATGCAATGCACTGCATGTTTCCATCTGTACCGGGCTTAAGCCGGTAAGCCCCGCCCCATCGCGGTAAGCCCCGCCCCCGGCACCGACGCTACGCAATGCACTGCAAGTTGCCGACTGTACCGGGCTTAAGCCGGTAAGCCCCGCCCCCGGCACCGACGCTATGCAATGCACTGCAAGTTGCCGACTGTACCGGGCTTAAGCCGGTAAGCCCCGCCCCCGGCACCGACGCTATGCAATGCACTGCAAGTTGCCGACTGTACCGGGCTTAAGCCGGTAAGCCCCGCCCCATCGCGGTAAGCCCCGCCCCCCGGCACCGACGCTACGCAACGCACTGCAAATTGCCGACTGTACCGGGCTTAAGCCGGTAAGCCCCGCCCCCATCGCGGTAAGCCCCGCCCCCGGCACCGACGCTATGCAATGCACTGCAAGTTGCCGACTGTACCGGGCTTAAGCCGGTAAGCCACGCCCCCATCGCGCGGGCATGTTCAATAAAACAAATGGCGGTGCTATGCCATGAGAAGTAACAGCGGCCCCAGCGCAAAAGGTAACGAAGTGTTGCGTCTGCTGAAGAGATGGCAGTAAGCATCGCGTGTTGTCAACTGTACCAGGCTAAAGCCGGTAAGCCCCGCCCCCACCCAATGCACGTGGCCAATCATACCAGGCTTAAGCCGGCGAGCCACGCCCCCTGCGCCGACCCAATGCTATGTAATTCACTGCAATGCAATTGGTTTTTTGCCCTTAGTGGGAGTTGAACCCAGGACCCCAGCGCTGCAAGGCTACTGTGCTAACCACTGAACCACCGTGCTGCCTCTACTCCAATGCAATTTAAATGAGGGCATGTTTAAAAAAACAAGTGGCGGTGCTATGTTATGAAAAGTAGCAGCCGCTTCAGCGCCAAAGGAAATGATGGGTTGCGTCTGCTGAAAAGGTGACAGTAAGCATTGCATGTTGCCATAGTTGCACACTGTACCTGGCATGACGCGGTAAGCCCCGCCCCCATGGCGGTAAGCCCCGCCCCCGGCACCGACGCTACGCAATGCACTGTGTGTTGCCTACTGTACAGGGCTTAAGCCGGTAAGCCCCGCCCCATCGCGGTAAGCCCCGCCCCCCGGCACCGACGCTACGCAACGCACTGCAAATTGCCGACTGTACCGGGCTTAAGCCGGTAAGCCCCGCCCCCATCGCGGTAAGCCCCGCCCCCGGCACCGACGCTATGCAATGCACTGCAAGTTGCCGACTGTACCGGGCTTAAGCCGGTAAGCCACGCCCCCATCGCGCGGGCATGTTCAATAAAACAAATGGCGGTGCTATGCCATGAGAAGTAACAGCGGCCCCAGCGCAAAAGGTAACGAAGTGTTGCGTCTGCTGAAGAGGTGGCAGTAAGCATTGCGTGTTGTCAACTGTACCAGGCTAAAGCCGGTAGGCCCCGCCCCCACCCAATGCACGTGGCCAATCATACCAGGCTTAAGCCGGCGAGCCACGCCCCCTGCGCCGACCCAATGCTATGTAATTCACTGCAATGCAATTGATTTTTTGCCCTTAGTGGGAGTTGAACCCAGGACCCCAGCGCTGCAAGGCTACTGTGCTAACCACTGAGCCACCGTGCTGCCTCTACTCCAATGCAATTTAAATGAGGGCATGTTTAAAAAAACAAGTGGCGGTGCTATGTTATGAAAAGTAGCAGCCGCTTCAGCGCCAAAGGAAATGATGGGTTGCGTCTGCTGAAAAGGTGACAGTAAACATTGCATGTTGCCATAGTTGCACACTGTACCTGGCATGACGCGATAAGCCCCCGCCCCCATGGCGGTAAGCCCCGCCCCCGGCACCGACGCTACGCAATGCACTGTGTGTTGCCGACTGTACCGGGCTTAAGCCGGTAAGCCCCGCCCCATCGCGGTAAGCCCCGCCCCCCGGCACCGACGCTACGCAACGCACTGCAAATTGCCGACTGTACCGGGCTTAAGCCGGTAAGCCCCGCCCCCATCGCGGTAAGCCCCGCCCCCGGCACCGACGCTATGCAATGCACTGCAAGTTGCCGACTGTACCGGGCTTAAGCCGGTAAGCCACGCCCCCATCGCGCGGGCATGTTCAATAAAACAAATGGCGGTGCTATGCCATGAGAAGTAACAGCGGCCCCAGCGCAAAAGGTAACGAAGTGTTGCGTCTGCTGAAGAGGTGGAAGTAAGCATTGCGTGTTGTCAACTGTACCAGGCTAAAGCCGGTAAGCCCCGCCCCCACCCAATGCACGTGGCCAATCATACCAGGCTTAAGCCGGCGAGCCACGCCCCCTGCGCCGACCCAATGCTATGTAATTCACTGCAATGCAATTGGTTTTTTGCCCTTAGTGGGAGTTGAAACCAGGACCCCAGCGCTGCAAGGCTACTGTGCTAACCACTGAACCACCGTGCTGCCTCTACTCCAATGCAATTTAAATGAGGGCATGTTTAAAAAAACAAGTGGCGGTGCTATGTTATGAAAAGTAGCAGCCGCTTCAGCGCCAAAGGAAATGATGGGTTGCGTCTGCTGAAAAGGTGACAGTAAGCATTGCATGTTGCCATAGTTGCACACTGTACCTGGCATGACGCGGTAAGCCCCGCCCCCATGGCGGTAAGCCCCGCCCCCGGCACCGACGCTACGCAATGCACTGTGTGTTGCCGACTGTACAGGGCTTAAGCCGGTAAGCCCCGCCCCATTGCGGTAAGCCCCGCCCCCGGCACCGACGCTATGCAATGCACTGCATGTTTCCATCTGTACCGGGCTTAAGCCGGTAAGCCCCGCCCCATCGCGGTAAGCCCCGCCCCCGGCACCGACGCTACGCAATGCACTGCAAGTTGCCGACTGTACCGGGCTTAAGCCGGTAAGCCCCGCCCCCGGCACCGACGCTATGCAATGCACTGCAAGTTGCCGACTGTACCGGGCTTAAGCCGGTAAGCCCCGCCCCCGGCACCGACGCTATGCAATGCACTGCAAGTTGCCGACTGTACCGGGCTTAAGCCGGTAAGCCCCGCCCCATCGCGGTAAGCCCCGCCCCCCGGCACCGACGCTACGCACTGCACTGCAAATTGCCGACTGTACCGGGCTTAAGCCGGTAAGCCCCGCCCCATCGCGGTAAGCCCCGCCCCCGGCACCGACGCTATGCAATGCACTGCATGTTTCCATCTGTACCGGGCTTAAGCCGGTAAGCCCCGCCCCATCGCGGTAAGCCCCGCCCCCGGCACCGACGCTACGCAATGCACTGCAAGTTGCCGACTGTACCGGGCTTAAGCCGGTAAGCCCCGCCCCCGGCACCGACGCTATGCAATGCACTGCAAGTTGCCGACTGTACCGGGCTTAAGCCGGTAAGCCCCGCCCCCGGCACCGACGCTATGCAATGCACTGCAAGTTGCCGACTGTACCGGGCTTAAGCCGGTAAGCCCCGCCCCAACGCGGTAAGCCCCGCCCCCCGGCACCGACGCTACGCAACGCACTGCAAATTGCCGACTGTACCGGGCTTAAGCCGGTAAGCCCCGCCCCCATCGCGGTAAGCCCCGCCCCCGGCACCGACGCTATGCAATGCACTGCAAGTTGCCGACTGTACCGGGCTTAAGCCGGTAAGCCACGCCCCCATCGCGCGGGCATGTTCAATAAAACAAATGGCGGTGCTATGCCATGAGAAGTAACAGCGGCCCCAGCGCAAAAGGTAACGAAGTGTTGCGTCTGCTGAAGAGGTGGCAGTAAGCATCGCGTGTTGTCAACTGTACCAGGCTAAAGCCGGTAAGCCCCGCCCCCACCCAATGCACGTGGCCAATCATACCAGGCTTAAGCCGGCGAGCCACGCCCCCTGCGCCGACCCAATGCTATGTAATTCACTGCAATGCAATTGGTTTTTTGCCCTTAGTGGGAGTTGAACCCAGGACCCCAGCGCTGCAAGGCTACTGTGCTAACCACTGAACCACCGTGCTGCCTCTACTCCAATGCAATTTAAATGAGGGCATGTTTAAAAAAACAAGTGGCGGTGCTATGTTATGAAAAGTAGCAGCCGCTTCAGCGCCAAAGGAAATGATGGGTTGCGTCTGCTGAAAAGGTGACAGTAAGCATTGCATGTTGCCATAGTTGCACACTGTACCTGGCATGACGCGGTAAGCCCCGCCCCCATGGCGGTAAGCCCCGCCCCCGGCACCGACGCTACGCAATGCACTGTGTGTTGCCTACTGTACAGGGCTTAAGCCGGTAAGCCCCGCCCCATCGCGGTAAGCCCCGCCCCCGGCACCGACGCTATGCAATGCACTGCATGTTTCCATCTGTACCGGGCTTAAGCCGGTAAGCCCCGCCCCATCGCGGTAAGCCCCGCCCCCGGCACCGACGCTACGCAATGCACTGCAAGTTGCCGACTGTACCGGGCTTAAGCCGGTAAGCCCCGCCCCCGGCACCGACGCTATGCAATGCACTGCAAGTTGCCGACTGTACCGGGCTTAAGCCGGTAAGCCCCGCCCCCGGCACCGACGCTATGCAATGCACTGCAAGTTGCCGACTGTACCGGGCTTAAGCCGGTAAGCCCCGCCCCATCGCGGTAAGCCCCGCCCCCCGGCACCGACGCTACGCACTGCACTGCAAATTGCCGACTGTACCGGGCTTAAGCCGGTAAGCCCCGCCCCATCGCGGTAAGCCCCGCCCCCGGCACCGACGCTATGCAATGCACTGCATGTTTCCATCTGTACCGGGCTTAAGCCGGTAAGCCCCGCCCCATCGCGGTAAGCCCCGCCCCCGGCACCGACGCTACGCAATGCACTGCAAGTTGCCGACTGTACCGGGCTTAAGCCGGTAAGCCCCGCCCCCGGCACCGACGCTATGCAATGCACTGCAAGTTGCCGACTGTACCGGGCTTAAGCCGGTAAGCCCCGCCCCCGGCACCGACGCTATGCAATGCACTGCAAGTTGCCGACTGTACCGGGCTTAAGCCGGTAAGCCCCGCCCCATCGCGGTAAGCCCCGCCCCCCGGCACCGACGCTACGCAACGCACTGCAAATTGCCGACTGTACCGGGCTTAAGCCGGTAAGCCCCGCCCCCATCGCGGTAAGCCCCGCCCCCGGCACCGACGCTATGCAATGCACTGCAAGTTGCCGACTGTACCGGGCTTAAGCCGGTAAGCCACGCCCCCATCGCGCGGGCATGTTCAATAAAACAAATGGCGGTGCTATGCCATGAGAAGTAACAGCGGCCCCAGCGCAAAAGGTAACGAAGTGTTGCGTCTGCTGAAGAGGTGGCAGTAAGCATCGCGTGTTGTCAACTGTACCAGGCTAAAGCCGGTAAGCCCCGCCCCATCGCGGTAAGCCCCGCCCCCCGGCACCGACGCTACGCACTGCACTGCAAATTGCCGACTGTACCGGGCTTAAGCCGGTAAGCCCCGCCCCATCGCGGTAAGCCCCGCCCCCGGCACCGACGCTATGCAATGCACTGCATGTTTCCATCTGTACCGGGCTTAAGCCGGTAAGCCCCGCCCCATCGCGGTAAGCCCCGCCCCCGGCACCGACGCTACGCAATGCACTGCAAGTTGCCGACTGTACCGGGCTTAAGCCGGTAAGCCCCGCCCCCGGCACCGACGCTATGCAATGCACTGCAAGTTGCCGACTGTACCGGGCTTAAGCCGGTAAGCCCCGCCCCCGGCACCGACGCTATGCAATGCACTGCAAGTTGCCGACTGTACCGGGCTTAAGCCGGTAAGCCCCGCCCCATCGCGGTAAGCCCCGCCCCCCGGCACCGACGCTACGCAACGCACTGCAAATTGCCGACTGTACCGGGCTTAAGCCGGTAAGCCCCGCCCCCATCGCGGTAAGCCCCGCCCCCGGCACCGACGCTATGCAATGCACTGCAAGTTGCCGACTGTACCGGGCTTAAGCCGGTAAGCCACGCCCCCATCGCGCGGGCATGTTCAATAAAACAAATGGCGGTGCTATGCCATGAGAAGTAACAGCGGCCCCAGCGCAAAAGGTAACGAAGTGTTGCGTCTGCTGAAGAGGTGGCAGTAAGCATCGCGTGTTGTCAACTGTACCTGGCTAAAGCCGGTAAGCCCCGCCCCCACCCAATGCACGTGGCCAATCATACCAGGCTTAAGCCGGCGAGCCACGCCCCCTGCGCCGACCCAATGCTATGTAATTCACTGCAATGCAATTGGTTTTTTGCCCTTAGTGGGAGTTGAACCCAGGACCCCAGCGCTGCAAGGCTACTGTGCTAACCACTGAACCACCGTGCTGCCTCTACTCCAATGCAATTTAAATGAGGGCATGTTTAAAAAAACAAGTGGCGGTGCTATGTTATGAAAAGTAGCAGCCGCTTCAGCGCCAAAGGAAATGATGGGTTGCGTCTGCTGAAAAGGTGACAGTAAGCATTGCATGTTGCCATAGTTGCACACTGTACCTGGCATGACGCGGTAAGCCCCGCCCCCATGGCGGTAAGCCCCGCCCCCGGCACCGACGCTACGCAATGCACTGTGTGTTGCCTACTGTACAGGGCTTAAGCCGGTAAGCCCCGCCCCATCGCGGTAAGCCCCGCCCCCGGCACCGACGCTATGCAATGCACTGCATGTTTCCATCTGTACCGGGCTTAAGCCGGTAAGCCCCGCCCCATCGCGGTAAGCCCCGCCCCCGGCACCGACGCTACGCAATGCACTGCAAGTTGCCGACTGTACCGGGCTTAAGCCGGTAAGCCCCGCCCCCGGCACCGACGCTATGCAATGCACTGCAAGTTGCCGACTGTACCGGGCTTAAGCCGGTAAGCCCCGCCCCCGGCACCGACGCTATGCAATGCACTGCAAGTTGCCGACTGTACCGGGCTTAAGCCGGTAAGCCCCGCCCCATCGCGGTAAGCCCCGCCCCCCGGCACCGACGCTACGCACTGCACTGCAAATTGCCGACTGTACCGGGCTTAAGCCGGTAAGCCCCGCCCCATCGCGGTAAGCCCCGCCCCCGGCACCGACGCTATGCAATGCACTGCATGTTTCCATCTGTACCGGGCTTAAGCCGGTAAGCCCCGCCCCATCGCGGTAAGCCCCGCCCCCGGCACCGACGCTACGCAATGCACTGCAAGTTGCCGACTGTACCGGGCTTAAGCCGGTAAGCCCCGCCCCCGGCACCGACGCTATGCAATGCACTGCAAGTTGCCGACTGTACCGGGCTTAAGCCGGTAAGCCCCGCCCCCGGCACCGACGCTATGCAATGCACTGCAAGTTGCCGACTGTACCGGGCTTAAGCCGGTAAGCCCCGCCCCATCGCGGTAAGCCCCGCCCCCCGGCACCGACGCTACGCAACGCACTGCAAATTGCCGACTGTACCGGGCTTAAGCCGGTAAGCCCCGCCCCCATCGCGGTAAGCCCCGCCCCCGGCACCGACGCTATGCAATGCACTGCAAGTTGCCGACTGTACCGGGCTTAAGCCGGTAAGCCACGCCCCCATCGCGCGGGCATGTTCAATAAAACAAATGGCGGTGCTATGCCATGAGAAGTAACAGCGGCCCCAGCGCAAAAGGTAACGAAGTGTTGCGTCTGCTGAAGAGGTGGCAGTAAGCATCGCGTGTTGTCAACTGTACCAGGCTAAAGCCGGTAAGCCCCGCCCCCACCCAATGCACGTGGCCAATCATACCAGGCTTAAGCCGGCGAGCCACGCCCCCTGCGCCGACCCAAAGCAATGTAATTCACTGCAATGCAATTGGTTTTTTGCCCTTAGTGGGAGTTGAACCCAGGACCCCAGCGCTGCAAGGCTACTGTGCTAACCACTGAACCACCGTGCTGCCTCTACTCCAATGCAATTTAAATGAGGGCATGTTTAAAAAAACAAGTGGCGGTGCTATGTTATGAAAAGTAGCAGCCGCTTCAGCGCCAAAGGAAATGATGGGTTGCGTCTGCTGAAAAGGTGACAGTAAGCATTGCATGTTGCCATAGTTGCACACTGTACCTGGCATGACGCGGTAAGCCCCGCCCCCATGGCGGTAAGCCCCGCCCCCGGCACCGACGCTACGCAATGCACTGTGTGTTGCCTACTGTACAGGGCTTAAGCCGGTAAGCCCCGCCCCATCGCGGTAAGCCCCGCCCCCGGCACCGACGCTATGCAATGCACTGCATGTTTCCATCTGTACCGGGCTTAAGCCGGTAAGCCCCGCCCCCATCGCGGTAAGCCCCGCCCCCGGCACCGACGCTACGCAATGCACTGCAAGTTGCCGACTGTACCGGGCTTAAGCCGGTAAGCCCCGCCCCCGGCACCGACGCTATGCAATGCACTGCAAGTTGCCGACTGTACCGGGCTTAAGCCGGTAAGCCCCGCCCCCGGCACCGACGCTATGCAATGCACTGCAAGTTGCCGACTGTACCGGGCTTAAGCCGGTAAGCCCCGCCCCATCGCGGTAAGCCCCGCCCCCCGGCACCGACGCTACGCACTGCACTGCAAATTGCCGACTGTACCGGGCTTAAGCCGGTAAGCCCCGCCCCCATCGCGGTAAGCCCCGCCCCCGGCACCGACGCTATGCAATGCACTGCAAGTTGCCGACTGTACCGGGCTTAAGCCGGTAAGCCACGCCCCCATCGCGCGGGCATGTTCAATAAAACAAATGGCGGTGCTATGCCATGAGAAGTAACAGCGGCCCCAGCGCAAAAGGTAACGAAGTGTTGCGTCTGCTGAAGAGGTGGCAGTAAGCATCGCGTGTTGTCAACTGTACCAGGCTAAAGCCGGTAAGCCCCGCCCCCACCCAATGCACGTGGCCAATCATACCAGGCTTAAGCCGGCGAGCCACGCCCCCTGCGCCGACCCAATGCTATGTAATTCACTGCAATGCAATTGATTTTTTGCCCTTAGTGGGAGTTGAACCCAGGACCCCAGCGCTGCAAGGCTACTGTGCTAACCACTGAGCCACCGTGCTGCCTCTACTCCAATGCAATTTAAATGAGGGCATGTTTAAAAAAACAAGTGGCGGTGCTATGTTATGAAAAGTAGCAGCCGCTTCAGCGCCAAAGGAAATGATGGGTTGCGTCTGCTGAAAAGGTGACAGTAAACATTGCATGTTGCCATAGTTGCACACTGTACCTGGCATGACGCGATAAGCCCCGCCCCCATGGCGGTAAGCCCCGCCCCCGGCACCGACGCTACGCAATGCACTGTGTGTTGCCGACTGTACCGGGCTTAAGCCGGTAAGCCCCGCCCCATCGCGGTAAGCCCCGCCCCCCGGCACCGACGCTACGCAACGCACTGCAAATTGCCGACTGTACCGGGCTTAAGCCGGTAAGCCCCGCCCCCATCGCGGTAAGCCCCGCCCCCGGCACCGACGCTATGCAATGCACTGCAAGTTGCCGACTGTACCGGGCTTAAGCCGGTAAGCCACGCCCCCATCGCGCGGGCATGTTCAATAAAACAAATGGCGGTGCTATGCCATGAGAAGTAACAGCGGCCCCAGCGCAAAAGGTAACGAAGTGTTGCGTCTGCTGAAGAGGTGGAAGTAAGCATTGCGTGTTGTCAACTGTACCAGGCTAAAGCCGGTAAGCCCCGCCCCCACCCAATGCACGTGGCCAATCATACCAGGCTTAAGCCGGCGAGCCACGCCCCCTGCGCCGACCCAATGCTATGTAATTCACTGCAATGCAATTGGTTTTTTGCCCTTAGTGGGAGTTGAACCCAGGACCCCAGCGCTGCAAGGCTACTGTGCTAACCACTGAACCACCGTGCTGCCTCTACTCCAATGCAATTTAAATGAGGGCATGTTTAAAAAAACAAGTGGCGGTGCTATGTTATGAAAAGTAGCAGCCGCTTCAGCGCCAAAGGAAATGATGGGTTGCGTCTGCTGAAAAGGTGACAGTAAGCATTGCATGTTGCCATAGTTGCACACTGTACCTGGCATGACGCGGTAAGCCCCGCCCCCATGGCGGTAAGCCCCGCCCCCGGCACCGACGCTACGCAATGCACTGTGTGTTGCGACTGTACAGGGCTTAAGCCGGTAAGCCCCGCCCCATTGCGGTAAGCCCCGCCCCCGGCACCGACGCTATGCAATGCACTGCATGTTTCCATCTGTACCGGGCTTAAGCCGGTAAGCCCCGCCCCATCGCGGTAAGCCCCGCCCCCGGCACCGACGCTACGCAATGCACTGCATGTTGCCGACTGTACCGGGCTTAAGCCGGTAAGCCCCGCCCCCGGCACCGACGCTATGCAATGCACTGCAAGTTGCCGACTGTACCGGGCTTAAGCCGGTAAGCCCCGCCCCCGGCACCGACGCTATGCAATGCACTGCAAGTTGCCGACTGTACCGGGCTTAAGCCGGTAAGCCCCGCCCCATCGCGGTAAGCCCCGCCCCCCGGCACCGACGCTACGCACTGCACTGCAAATTGCCGACTGTACCGGGCTTAAGCCGGTAAGCCCCGCCCCATCGCGGTAAGCCCCGCCCCCGGCACCGACGCTATGCAATGCACTGCATGTTTCCATCTGTACCGGGCTTAAGCCGGTAAGCCCCGCCCCATCGCGGTAAGCCCCGCCCCCGGCACCGACGCTACGCAATGCACTGCAAGTTGCCGACTGTACCGGGCTTAAGCCGGTAAGCCCCGCCCCCGGCACCGACGCTATGCAATGCACTGCAAGTTGCCGACTGTACCGGGCTTAAGCCGGTAAGCCCCGCCCCCGGCACCGACGCTATGCAATGCACTGCAAGTTGCCGACTGTACCGGGCTTAAGCCGGTAAGCCCCGCCCCATCGCGGTAAGCCCCGCCCCCCGGCACCGACGCTACGCAACGCACTGCAAATTGCCGACTGTACCGGGCTTAAGCCGGTAAGCCCCGCCCCCATCGCGGTAAGCCCCGCCCCCGGCACCGACGCTATGCAATGCACTGCAAGTTGCCGACTGTACCGGGCTTAAGCCGGTAAGCCACGCCCCCATCGCGCGGGCATGTTCAATAAAACAAATGGCGGTGCTATGCCATGAGAAGTAACAGCGGCCCCAGCGCAAAAGGTAACGAAGTGTTGCGTCTGCTGAAGAGGTGGCAGTAAGCATCGCGTGTTGTCAACTGTACCAGGCTAAAGCCGGTAAGACCCGCCCCCACCCAATGCACGTGGCCAATCATACCAGGCTTAAGCCGGCGAGCCACGCCCCCTGCGCCGACCCAATGCTATGTAATTCACTGCAATGCAATTGGTTTTTTGCCCTTAGTGGGAGTTGAACCCAGGACCCCAGCGCTGCAAGGCTACTGTGCTAACCACTGAACCACCGTGCTGCCTCTACTCCAATGCAATTTAAATGAGGGCATGTTTAAAAAAACAAGTGGCGGTGCTATGTTATGAAAAGTAGCAGCCGCTTCAGCGCCAAAGGAAATGATGGGTTGCGTCTGCTGAAAAGGTGACAGTAAGCATTGCATGTTGCCATAGTTGCACACTGTACCTGGCATGACGCGGTAAGCCCCGCCCCCATGGCGGTAAGCCCCGCCCCCGGCACCGACGCTACGCAATGCACTGTGTGTTGCCTACTGTACAGGGCTTAAGCCGGTAAGCCCCGCCCCATCGCGGTAAGCCCCGCCCCCGGCACCGACGCTATGCAATGCACTGCATGTTTCCATCTGTACCGGGCTTAAGCCGGTAAGCCCCGCCCCCATCGCGGTAAGCCCCGCCCCCGGCACCGACGCTACGCAATGCACTGCAAGTTGCCGACTTTACCGGGCTTAAGCCGGTAAGCCCCGCCCCCGGCACCGACGCTATGCAATGCACTGCAAGTTGCCGACTGTACCGGGCTTAAGCCGGTAAGCCCCGCCCCCGGCACCGACGCTATGCAATGCACTGCAAGTTGCCGACTGTACCGGGCTTAAGCCGGTAAGCCCCGCCCCATCGCGGTAAGCCCCGCCCCCCGGCACCGACGCTACGCACTGCACTGCAAATTGCCGACTGTACCGGGCTTAAGCCGGTAAGCCCCGCCCCCATCGCGGTAAGCCCCGCCCCCGGCACCGACGCTATGCAATGCACTGCAAGTTGCCGACTGTACCGGGCTTAAGCCGGTAAGCCACGCCCCCATCGCGCGGGCATGTTCAATAAAACAAATGGCGGTGCTATGCCATGAGAAGTAACAGCGGCCCCAGCGCAAAAGGTAACGAAGTGTTGCGTCTGCTGAAGAGGTGGCAGTAAGCATTGCGTGTTGTCAACTGTACCAGGCTAAAGCCGGTAGGCCCCGCCCCCACCCAATGCACGTGGCCAATCATACCAGGCTTAAGCCGGCGAGCCACGCCCCCTGCGCCGACCCAATGCTATGTAATTCACTGCAATGCAATTGATTTTTTGCCCTTAGTGGGAGTTGAACCCAGGACCCCAGCGCTGCAAGGCTACTGTGCTAACCACTGAGCCACCGTGCTGCCTCTACTCCAATGCAATTTAAATGAGGGCATGTTTAAAAAAACAAGTGGCGGTGCTATGTTATGAAAAGTAGCAGCCGCTTCAGCGCCAAAGGAAATGATGGGTTGCGTCTGCTGAAAAGGTGACAGTAAACATTGCATGTTGCCATAGTTGCACACTGTACCTGGCATGACGCGCTAAGCCCCGCCCCCATGGCGGTAAGCCCCGCCCCCGGCACCGACGCTACGCAATGCACTGTGTGTTGCCGACTGTACCGGGCTTAAGCCGGTAAGCCCCGCCCCATCGCGGTAAGCCCCGCCCCCCGGCACCGACGCTACGCAACGCACTGCAAATTGCCGACTGTACCGGGCTTAAGCCGGTAAGCCCCGCCCCCATCGCGGTAAGCCCCGCCCCCGGCACCGACGCTATGCAATGCACTGCAAGTTGCCGACTGTACCGGGCTTAAGCCGGTAAGCCACGCCCCCATCGCGCGGGCATGTTCAATAAAACAAATGGCGGTGCTATGCCATGAGAAGTAACAGCGGCCCCAGCGCAAAAGGTAACGAAGTGTTGCGTCTGCTGAAGAGGTGGAAGTAAGCATTGCGTGTTGTCAACTGTACCAGGCTAAAGCCGGTAAGCCCCGCCCCCACCCAATGCACGTGGCCAATCATACCAGGCTTAAGCCGGCGAGCCACGCCCCCTGCGCCGACCCAATGCTATGTAATTCACTGCAATGCAATTGGTTTTTTGCCCTTAGTGGGAGTTGAACCCAGGACCCCAGCGCTGCAAGGCTACTGTGCTAACCACTGAACCACCGTGCTGCCTCTACTCCAATGCAATTTAAATGAGGGCATGTTTAAAAAAACAAGTGGCGGTGCTATGTTATGAAAAGTAGCAGCCGCTTCAGCGCCAAAGGAAATGATGGGTTGCGTCTGCTGAAAAGGTGACAGTAAGCATTGCATGTTGCCATAGTTGCACACTGTACCTGGCATGACGCGGTAAGCCCCGCCCCCATGGCGGTAAGCCCCGCCCCCGGCACCGACGCTACGCAATGCACTGTGTGTTGCCGACTGTACAGGGCTTAAGCCGGTAAGCCCCGCCCCATTGCGGTAAGCCCCGCCCCCGGCACCGACGCTATGCAATGCACTGCATGTTTCCATCTGTACCGGGCTTAAGCCGGTAAGCCCCGCCCCATCGCGGTAAGCCCCGCCCCCGGCACCGACGCTACGCAATGCACTGCAAGTTGCCGACTGTACCGGGCTTAAGCCGGTAAGCCCCGCCCCCGGCACCGACGCTATGCAATGCACTGCAAGTTGCCGACTGTACCGGGCTTAAGCCGGTAAGCCCCGCCCCCGGCACCGACGCTATGCAATGCACTGCAAGTTGCCGACTGTACCGGGCTTAAGCCGGTAAGCCCCGCCCCATCGCGGTAAGCCCCGCCCCCCGGCACCGACGCTACGCACTGCACTGCAAATTGCCGACTGTACCGGGCTTAAGCCGGTAAGCCCCGCCCCATCGCGGTAAGCCCCGCCCCCGGCACCGACGCTATGCAATGCACTGCATGTTTCCATCTGTACCGGGCTTAAGCCGGTAAGCCCCGCCCCATCGCGGTAAGCCCCGCCCCCGGCACCGACGCTACGCAATGCACTGCAAGTTGCCGACTGTACCGGGCTTAAGCCGGTAAGCCCCGCCCCCGGCACCGACGCTATGCAATGCACTGCAAGTTGCCGACTGTACCGGGCTTAAGCCGGTAAGCCCCGCCCCCGGCACCGACGCTATGCAATGCACTGCAAGTTGCCGACTGTACCGGGCTTAAGCCGGTAAGCCCCGCCCCATCGCGGTAAGCCCCGCCCCCCGGCACCGACGCTACGCAACGCACTGCAAATTGCCGACTGTACCGGGCTTAAGCCGGTAAGCCCCGCCCCCATGGCGGTAAGCCCCGCCCCCGGCACCGACGCTATGCAATGCACTGCAAGTTGCCGACTGTACCGGGCTTAAGCCGGTAAGCCACGCCCCCATCGCGCGGGCATGTTCAATAAAACAAATGGCGGTGCTATGCCATGAGAAGTAACAGCGGCCCCAGCGCAAAAGGTAACGAAGTGTTGCGTCTGCTGAAGAGGTGGCAGTAAGCATCGCGTGTTGTCAACTGTACCAGGCTAAAGCCTGTAAGCCCCGCCCCCACCCAATGCACGTGGCCAATCATACCAGGCTTAAGCCGGCGAGCCACGCCCCCTGCGCCGACCCAATGCTATGTAATTCACTGCAATGCAATTGGTTTTTTGCCCTTAGTGGGAGTTGAACCCAGGACCCCAGCGCTGCAAGGCTACTGTGCTAACCACTGAACCACCGTGCTGCCTCTACTCCAATGCAATTTAAATGAGGGCATGTTTAAAAAAACAAGTGGCGGTGCTATGTTATGAAAAGTAGCAGCCGCTTCAGCGCCAAAGGAAATGATGGGTTGCGTCTGCTGAAAAGGTGACAGTAAGCATTGCATGTTGCCATAGTTGCACACTGTACCTGGCATGACGCGGTAAGCCCCGCCCCCATGGCGGTAAGCCCCGCCCCCGGCACCGACGCTACGCAATGCACTGTGTGTTGCCTACTGTACAGGGCTTAAGCCGGTAAGCCCCGCCCCATCGCGGTAAGCCCCGCCCCCGGCACCGACGCCATGCAATGCACTGCATGTTTCCATCTGTACCGGGCTTAAGCCGGTAAGCCCCGCCCCCATCGCGGTAAGCCCCGCCCCCGGCACCGACGCTACGCAATGCACTGCAAGTTGCCGACTGTACCGGGCTTAAGCCGGTAAGCCCCGCCCCCGGCACCGACGCTATGCAATGCACTGCAAGTTGCCGACTGTACCGGGCTTAAGCCGGTAAGCCCCGCCCCCGGCACCGACGCTATGCAATGCACTGCAAGTTGCCGACTGTACCGGGCTTAAGCCGGTAAGCCCCGCCCCATCGCGGTAAGCCCCGCCCCCCGGCACCGACGCTACGCACTGCACTGCAAATTGCCGACTGTACCGGGCTTAAGCCGGTAAGCCCCGCCCCCATCGCGGTAAGCCCCGCCCCCGGCACCGACGCTATGCAATGCACTGCAAGTTGCCGACTGTACCGGGCTTAAGCCGGTAAGCCACGCCCCCATCGCGCGGGCATGTTCAATAAAACAAATGGCGGTGCTATGCCATGAGAAGTAACAGCGGCCCCAGCGCAAAAGGTAACGAAGTGTTGCGTCTGCTGAAGAGGTGGCAGTAAGCATTGCGTGTTGTCAACTGTACCAGGCTAAAGCCGGTAGGCCCCGCCCCCACCCAATGCACGTGGCCAATCATACCAGGCTTAAGCTGGCGAGCCACGCCCCCTGCGCCGACCCAATGCTATGTAATTCACTGCAATGCAATTGATTTTTTGCCCTTAGTGGGAGTTGAACCCAGGACCCCAGCGCTGCAAGGCTACTGTGCTAACCACTGAGCCACCGTGCTGCCTCTACTCCAATGCAATTTAAATGAGGGCATGTTTAAAAAAACAAGTGGCGGTGCTATGTTATGAAAAGTAGCAGCCGCTTCAGCGCCAAAGGAAATGATGTGTTGCGTCTGCTGAAAAGGTGACAGTAAACATTGCATGTTGCCATAGTTGCACACTGTACCTGGCATGACGCGATAAGCCCCGCCCCCATGGCGGTAAGCCCCGCCCCCGGCACCGACGCTACGCAATGCACTGTGTGTTGCCGACTGTACCGGGCTTAAGCCGGTAAGCCCCGCCCCATCGCGGTAAGCCCCGCCCCCCGGCACCGACGCTACGCAACGCACTGCAAATTGCCGACTGTACCGGGCTTAAGCCGGTAAGCCCCGCCCCCATCGCGGTAAGCCCCGCCCCCGGCACCGACGCTATGCAATGCACTGCAAGTTGCCGACTGTACCGGGCTTAAGCCGGTAAGCCACGCCCCCATCGCGCGGGCATGTTCAATAAAACAAATGGCGGTGCTATGCCATGAGAAGTAACAGCGGCCCCAGCGCAAAAGGTAACGAAGTGTTGCGTCTGCTGAAGAGGTGGAAGTAAGCATTGCGTGTTGTCAACTGTACCAGGCTAAAGCCGGTAAGCCCCGCCCCCACCCAAATCACGTGGCCAATCATACCAGGCTTAAGCCGGCGAGCCACGCCCCCTGCGCCGACCCAATGCTATGTAATTCACTGCAATGCAATTGGTTTTTTGCCCTTAGTGGGAGTTGAACCCAGGACCCCAGCGCTGCAAGGCTACTGTGCTAACCACTGAACCACCGTGCTGCCTCTACTCCAATGCAATTTAAATGAGGGCATGTTTAAAAAAACAAGTGGCGGTGCTATGTTATGAAAAGTAGCAGCCGCTTCAGCGCCAAAGGAAATGATGGGTTGCGTCTGCTGAAAAGGTGACAGTAAGCATTGCATGTTGCCATAGTTGCACACTGTACCTGGCATGACGCGGTAAGCCCCGCCCCCATGGCGGTAAGCCCCGCCCCCGGCACCGACGCTACGCAATGCACTGTGTGTTGCCGACTGTACAGGGCTTAAGCCGGTAAGCCCCGCCCCATTGCGGTAAGCCCCGCCCCCGGCACCGACGCTATGCAATGCACTGCATGTTTCCATCTGTACCGGGCTTAAGCCGGTAAGCCCCGCCCCATCGCGGTAAGCCCCGCCCCCGGCACCGACGCTACGCAATGCACTGCAAGTTGCCGACTGTACCGGGCTTAAGCCGGTAAGCCCCGCCCCCGGCACCGACGCTATGCAATGCACTGCAAGTTGCCGACTGTACCGGGCTTAAGCCGGTAAGCCCCGCCCCCGGCACCGACGCTATGCAATGCACTGCAAGTTGCCGACTGTACCGGGCTTAAGCCGGTAAGCCCCGCCCCATCGCGGTAAGCCCCGCCCCCCGGCACCGACGCTACGCACTGCACTGCAAATTGCCGACTGTACCGGGCTTAAGCCGGTAAGCCCCGCCCCATCGCGGTAAGCCCCGCCCCCGGCACCGACGCTATGCAATGCACTGCATGTTTCCATCTGTACCGGGCTTAAGCCGGTAAGCCCCGCCCCATCGCGGTAAGCCCCGCCCCCGGCACCGACGCTACGCAATGCACTGCAAGTTGCCGACTGTACCGGGCTTAAGCCGGTAAGCCCCGCCCCCGGCACCGACGCTATGCAATGCACTGCAAGTTGCCGACTGTACCGGGCTTAAGCCGGTAAGCCCCGCCCCCGGCACCGACGCTATGCAATGCACTGCAAGTTGCCGACTGTACCGGGCTTAAGCCGGTAAGCCCCGCCCCATCGCGGTAAGCCCCGCCCCCCGGCACCGACGCTACGCAACGCACTGCAAATTGCCGACTGTACCGGGCTTAAGCCGGTAAGCCCCGCCCCCATCGCGGTAAGCCCCGCCCCCGGCACCGACGCTATGCAATGCACTGCAAGTTGCCGACTGTACCGGGCTTAAGCCGGTAAGCCACGCCCCCATCGCGCGGGCATGTTCAATAAAACAAATGGCGGTGCTATGCCATGAGAAGTAACAGCGGCCCCAGCGCAAAAGGTAACGAAGTGTTGCGTCTGCTGAAGAGGTGGCAGTAAGCATCGCGTGTTGTCAACTGTACCAGGCTAAAGCCGGTAAGCCCCGCCCCCACCCAATGCACGTGGCCAATCATACCAGGCTTAAGCCGGCGAGCCACGCCCCCTGCGCCGACCCAATGCTATGTAATTCACTGCAATGCAATTGGTTTTTTGCCCTTAGTGGGAGTTGAACCCAGGACCCCAGCGCTGCAAGGCTACTGTGCTAACCACTGAACCACCGTGCTGCCTCTACTCCAATGCAATTTAAATGAGGGCATGTTTAAAAAAACAAGTGGCGGTGCTATGTTATGAAAAGTAGCAGCCGCTTCAGCGCCAAAGGAAATGATGGGTTGCGTCTGCTGAAAAGGTGACAGTAAGCATTGCATGTTGCCATAGTTGCACACTGTACCTGGCATGACGCGGTAAGCCCCGCCCCCATGGCGGTAAGCCCCGCCCCCGGCACCGACGCTACGCAATGCACTGTGTGTTGCCTACTGTACAGGGCTTAAGCCGGTAAGCCCCGCCCCATCGCGGTAAGCCCCGCCCCCGGCACCGACGCTATGCAATGCACTGCATGTTTCCATCTGTACCGGGCTTAAGCCGGTAAGCCCCGCCCCCATCGCGGTAAGCCCCGCCCCCGGCACCGACGCTACGCAATGCACTGCAAGTTGCCGACTGTACCGGGCTTAAGCCGGTAAGCCCCGCCCCCGGCACCGACGCTATGCAATGCACTGCAAGTTGCCGACTGTACCGGGCTTAAGCCGGTAAGCCCCGCCCCCGGCACCGACGCTATGCAATGCACTGCAAGTTGCCGACTGTACCGGGCTTAAGCCGGTAAGCCCCGCCCCATCGCGGTAAGCCCCGCCCCCCGGCACCGACGCTACGCACTGCACTGCAAATTGCCGACTGTACCGGGCTTAAGCCGGTAAGCCCCGCCCCCATCGCGGTAAGCCCCGCCCCCGGCACCGACGCTATGCAATGCACTGCAAGTTGCCGACTGTACCGGGCTTAAGCCGGTAAGCCACGCCCCCATCGCGCGGGCATGTTCAATAAAACAAATGGCGGTGCTATGCCATGAGAAGTAACAGCGGCCCCAGCGCAAAAGGTAACGAAGTGTTGCGTCTGCTGAAGAGGTGGCAGTAAGCATTGCGTGTTGTCAACTGTACCAGGCTAAAGCCGGAAAGCCCCGCCCCCACCCAATGCACGTGGCCAATCATACCAGGCTTAAGCCGGCGAGCCACGCCCCCTGCGCCGACCCAATGCTATGTAATTCACTGCAATGCAATTGATTTTTTGCCCTTAGTGGGAGTTGAACCCAGGACCCCAGCGCTGCAAGGCTACTGTGCTAACCACTGAGCCACCGTGCTGCCTCTACTCCAATGCAATTTAAATGAGGGCATGTTTAAAAAAACAAGTGGCGGTGCTATGTTATGAAAAGTAGCAGCCGCTTCAGCGCCAAAGGAAATGATGGGTTGCGTCTGCTGAAAAGGTGACAGTAAACATTGCATGTTGCCATAGTTGCACACTGTACCTGGCATGACGCGATAAGCCCCGCCCCCATGGCGGTAAGCCCCGCCCCCGGCACCGACGCTACGCAATGCACTGTGTGTTGCCGACTGTACCGGGCTTAAGCCGGTAAGCCCCGCCCCATCGCGGTAAGCCCCGCCCCCCGGCACCGACGCTACGCAACGCACTGCAAATTGCCGACTGTACCGGGCTTAAGCCGGTAAGCCCCGCCCCCATCGCGGTAAGCCCCGCCCCCGGCACCGACGCTATGCAATGCACTGCAAGTTGCCGACTGTACCGGGCTTAAGCCGGTAAGCCACGCCCCCATCGCGCGGGCATGTTCAATAAAACAAATGGCGGTGCTATGCCATGAGAAGTAACAGCGGCCCCAGCGCAAAAGGTAACGAAGTGTTGCGTCTGCTGAAGAGGTGGAAGTAAGCATTGCGTGTTGTCAACTGTACCAGGCTAAAGCCGGTAAGCCCCGCCCCCACCCAATGCACGTGGCCAATCATACCAGGCTTAAGCCGGCGAGCCACGCCCCCTGCGCCGACCCAATGCTATGTAATTCACTGCAATGCAATTGGTTTTTTGCCCTTAGTGGGAGTTGAACCCAGGACCCCAGCGCTGCAAGGCTACTGTGCTAACCACTGAACCACCGTGCTGCCTCTACTCCAATGCAATTTAAATGAGGGCATGTTTAAAAAAACAAGTGGCGGTGCTATGTTATGAAAAGTAGCAGCCGCTTCAGCGCCAAAGGAAATGATGGGTTGCGTCTGCTGAAAAGGTGACAGTAAGCATTGCATGTTGCCATAGTTGCACACTGTACCTGGCATGACGCGGTAAGCCCCGCCCCCATGGCGGTAAGCCCCGCCCCCGGCACCGACGCTACGCAATGCACTGTGTGTTGCCGACTGTACAGGGCTTAAGCCGGTAAGCCCCGCCCCATTGCGGTAAGCCCCGCCCCCGGCACCGACGCTATGCAATGCACTGCATGTTTCCATCTGTACCGGGCTTAAGCCGGTAAGCCCCGCCCCATCGCGGTAAGCCCCGCCCCCGGCACCGACGCTACGCAATGCACTGCAAGTTGCCGACTGTACCGGGCTTAAGCCGGTAAGCCCCGCCCCCGGCACCGACGCTATGCAATGCACTGCAAGTTGCCGACTGTACCGGGCTTAAGCCGGTAAGCCCCGCCCCCGGCACCGACGCTATGCAATGCACTGCAAGTTGCCGACTGTACCGGGCTTAAGCCGGTAAGCCCCGCCCCATCGCGGTAAGCCCCGCCCCCCGGCACCGACGCTACGCACTGCACTGCAAATTGCCGACTGTACCGGGCTTAAGCCGGTAAGCCCCGCCCCATCGCGGTAAGCCCCGCCCCCGGCACCGACGCTATGCAATGCACTGCATGTTTCCATCTGTACCGGGCTTAAGCCGGTAAGCCCCGCCCCATCGCGGTAAGCCCCGCCCCCGGCACCGACGCTACGCAATGCACTGCAAGTTGCCGACTGTACCGGGCTTAAGCCGGTAAGCCCCGCCCCCGGCACCGACGCTATGCAATGCACTGCAAGTTGCCGACTGTACCGGGCTTAAGCCGGTAAGCCCCGCCCCCGGCACCGACGCTATGCAATGCACTGCAAGTTGCCGACTGTACCGGGCTTAAGCCGGTAAGCCCCGCCCCATCGCGGTAAGCCCCGCCCCCCGGCACCGACGCTAAGCAACGCACTGCAAATTGCCGACTGTACCGGGCTTAAGCCGGTAAGCCCCGCCCCCATCGCGGTAAGCCCCGCCCCCGGCACCGACGCTATGCAATGCACTGCAAGTTGCCGACTGTACCGGGCTTAAGCCGGTAAGCCACGCCCCCATCGCGCGGGCATGTTCAATAAAACAAATGGCGGTGCTATGCCATGAGAAGTAACAGCGGCCCCAGCGCAAAAGGTAACGAAGTGTTGCGTCTGCTGAAGAGGTGGCAGTAAGCATCGCGTGTTGTCAACTGTACCAGGCTAAAGCCGGTAAGCCCCGCCCCCACCCAATGCACGTGGCCAATCATACCAGGCTTAAGCCGGCGAGCCACGCCCCCTGCGCCGACCCAATGCTATGTAATTCACTGCAATGCAATTGGTTTTTTGCCCTTAGTGGGAGTTGAACCCAGGACCCCAGCGCTGCAAGGCTACTGTGCTAACCACTGAACCACCGTGCTGCCTCTACTCCAATGCAATTTAAATGAGGGCATGTTTAAAAAAACAAGTGGCGGTGCTATGTTATGAAAAGTAGCAGCCGCTTCAGCGCCAAAGGAAATGATGGGTTGCGTCTGCTGAAAAGGTGACAGTAAGCATTGCATGTTGCCATAGTTGCACACTGTACCTGGCATGACGCGGTAAGCCCCGCCCCCATGGCGGTAAGCCCCGCCCCCGGCACCGACGCTACGCAATGCACTGTGTGTTGCCGACTGTACAGGGCTTAAGCCGGTAAGCCCCGCCCCATTGCGGTAAGCCCCGCCCCCGGCACCGACGCTATGCAATGCACTGCATGTTTCCATCTGTACCGGGCTTAAGCCGGTAAGCCCCGCCCCATCGCGGTAAGCCCCGCCCCCGGCACCGACGCTACGCAATGCACTGCAAGTTGCCGACTGTACCGGGCTTAAGCCGGTAAGCCCCGCCCCCGGCACCGACGCTATGCAATGCACTGCAAGTTGCCGACTGTACCGGGCTTAAGCCGGTAAGCCCCGCCCCCGGCACCGACGCTATGCAATGCACTGCAAGTTGCCGACTGTACCGGGCTTAAGCCGGTAAGCCCCGCCCCATCGCGGTAAGCCCCGCCCCCCGGCACCGACGCTACGCACTGCACTGCAAATTGCCGACTGTACCGGGCTTAAGCCGGTAAGCCCCGCCCCCATCGCGGTAAGCCCCGCCCCCGGCACCGACGCTATGCAATGCACTGCAAGTTGCCGACTGTACCGGGCTTAAGCCGGTAAGCCACGCCCCCATCGCGCGGGCATGTTCAATAAAACAAATGGCGGTGCTATGCCATGAGAAGTAACAGCGGCCCCAGCGCAAAAGGTAACGAAGTGTTGCGTCTGCTGAAGAGGTGGCAGTAAGCATTGCGTGTTGTCAACTGTACCAGGCTAAAGCCGGTAAGCCCCGCCCCCACCCAATGCACGTGGCCAATCATACCAGGCTTAAGCCGGCGAGCCACGCCCCCTGCGCCGACCCAATGCTATGTAATTCACTGCAATGCAATTGATTTTTTGCCCTTAGTGGGAGTTGAACCCAGGACCCCAGCGCTGCAAGGCTACTGTGCTAACCACTGAGCCACCGTGCTGCCTCTACTCCAATGCAATTTAAATGAGGGCATGTTTAAAAAAACAAGTGGCGGTGCTATGTTATGAAAAGTAGCAGCCGCTTCAGCGCCAAAGGAAATGATGGGTTGCGTCTGCTGAAAAGGTGACAGTAAACATTGCATGTTGCCATAGTTGCACACTGTACCTGGCATGACGCGATAAGCCCCGCCCCCATGGCGGTAAGCCCCGCCCCCGGCACCGACGCTACGCAATGCACTGTGTGTTGCCGACTGTACCGGGCTTAAGCCGGTAAGCCCCGCCCCATCGCGGTAAGCCCCGCCCCCCGGCACCGACGCTACGCAACGCACTGCAAATTGCCGACTGTACCGGGCTTAAGCCGGTAAGCCCCGCCCCCATCGCGGTAAGCCCCGCCCCCGGCACCGACGCTATGCAATGCACTGCAAGTTGCCGACTGTACCGGGCTTAAGCCGGTAAGCCACGCCCCCATCGCGCGGGCATGTTCAATAAAACAAATGGCGGTGCTATGCCATGAGAAGTAACAGCGGCCCCAGCGCAAAAGGTAACGAAGTGTTGCGTCTGCTGAAGAGGTGGCAGTAAGCATTGCGTGTTGTCAACTGTACCAGGCTAAATCCGGTAAGCCCCGCCCCCACCCAATGCACGGGGCCAATCATACCAGGCTTAAGCCGGCGAGCCACGCCCCCTGCGCCGACCCAATGCTATGTAATTCACTGCAATGCAATTGGTTTTTTGCCCTTAGTGGGAGTTGAACCCAGGACCCCAGCGCTGCAAGGCTACTGTGCTAACCACTGAACCACCGTGCTGCCTCTACTCCAATGCAATTTAAATGAGGGCATGTTTGAAAAAACAAGTGGCGGTGCTATGTTATGAAAAGTAGCAGCCGCTTCAGCGCCAAAGGAAATGATGGGTTGCGTCTGCTGAAAAGGTGACAGTAAGCATTGCATGTTGCCATAGTTGCACACTGTACCTGGCATGACGCGGTAAGCCCCGCCCCCATGGCGGTAAGCCCCGCCCCCGGCACCGACGCTACGCAATGCACTGTGTGTTGCCGACTGTACAGGGCTTAAGCCGGTAAGCCCCGCCCCATTGCGGTAAGCCCCGCCCCCGGCACCGACGCTATGCAATGCACTGCATGTTTCCATCTGTACCGGGCTTAAGCCGGTAAGCCCCGCCCCCATCGCGGTAAGCCCCGCCCCCGGCACCGACGCTACGCAATGCACTGCAAGTTGCCGACTGTACCGGGCTTAAGCCGGTAAGCCCCGCCCCCGGCACCGACGCTATGCAATGCACTGCAAGTTGCCGACTGTACCGGGCTTAAGCCGGTAAGCCCCGCCCCCGGCACCGACGCTATGCAATGCACTGCAAGTTGCCGACTGTACCGGGCTTAAGCCGGTAAGCCCCGCCCCATCGCGGTAAGCCCCGCCCCCCGGCACCGACGCTACGCACTGCACTGCAAATTGCCGACTGTACCGGGCTTAAGCCGGTAAGCCCCGCCCCCATCGCGGTAAGCCCCGCCCCCGGCACCGACGCTATGCAATGCACTGCAAGTTGCCGACTGTACCGGGCTTAAGCCGGTAAGCCACGCCCCCATCGCGCGGGCATGTTCAATAAAACAAATGGCGGTGCTATGCCATGAGAAGTAACAGCGGCCCCAGCGCAAAAGGTAACGAAGTGTTGCGTCTGCTGAAGAGGTGGCAGTAAGCATTGCGTGTTGTCAACTGTACCAGGCTAAAGCCGGTAAGCCCCGCCCCCACCCAATGCACGTGGCCAATCATACCAGGCTTAAGCCGGCGAGCCACGCCCCCTGCGCCGACCCAATGCTATGTAATTCACTGCAATGCAATTGATTTTTTGCCCTTAGTGGGAGTTGAACCCAGGACCCCAGCGCTGCAAGGCTACTGTGCTAACCACTGAGCCACCGTGCTGCCTCTACTCCAATGCAATTTAAATGAGGGCATGTTTAAAAAAACAAGTGGCGGTGCTATGTTATGAAAAGTAGCAGCCGCTTCAGCGCCAAAGGAAATGATGGGTTGCGTCTGCTGAAAAGGTGACAGTAAACATTGCATGTTGCCATAGTTGCACACTGTACCTGGCATGACGCGATAAGCCCCGCCCCCATGGCGGTAAGCCCCGCCCCCGGCACCGACGCTACGCAATGCACTGTGTGTTGCCGACTGTACCGGGCTTAAGCCGGTAAGCCCCGCCCCATCGCGGTAAGCCCCGCCCCCCGGCACCGACGCTACGCAACGCACTGCAAATTGCCGACTGTACCGGGCTTAAGCCGGTAAGCCCCGCCCCCATCGCGGTAAGCCCCGCCCCCGGCACCGACGCTATGCAATGCACTGCAAGTTGCCGACTGTACCGGGCTTAAGCCGGTAAGCCACGCCCCCATCGCGCGGGCATGTTCAATAAAACAAATGGCGGTGCTATGCCATGAGAAGTAACAGCGGCCCCAGCGCAAAAGGTAACGAAGTGTTGCGTCTGCTGAAGAGGTGGAAGTAAGCATTGCGTGTTGTCAACTGTACCAGGCTAAAGCCGGTAAGCCCCGCCCCCACCCAATGCACGTGGCCAATCATACCAGGCTTAAGCCGGCGAGCCACGCCCCCTGCGCCGACCCAATGCTATGTAATTCACTGCAATGCAATTGGTTTTTTGCCCTTAGTGGGAGTTGAACCCAGGACCCCAGCGCTGCAAGGCTACTGTGCTAACCACTGAACCACCGTGCTGCCTCTACTCCAATGCAATTTAAATGAGGGCATGTTTAAAAAAACAAGTGGCGGTGCTATGTTATGAAAAGTAGCAGCCGCTTCAGCGCCAAAGGAAATGATGGGTTGCGTCTGCTGAAAAGGTGACAGTAAGCATTGCATGTTGCCATAGTTGCACACTGTACCTGGCATGACGCGGTAAGCCCCGCCCCCATGGCGGTAAGCCCCGCCCCCGGCACCGACGCTACGCAATGCACTGTGTGTTGCCGACTGTACAGGGCTTAAGCCGGTAAGCCCCGCCCCATTGCGGTAAGCCCCGCCCCCGGCACCGACGCTATGCAATGCACTGCATGTTTCCATCTGTACCGGGCTTAAGCCGGTAAGCCCCGCCCCATCGCGGTAAGCCCCGCCCCCGGCACCGACGCTACGCAATGCACTGCAAGTTGCCGACTGTACCGGGCTTAAGCCGGTAAGCCCCGCCCCCGGCACCGACGCTATGCAATGCACTGCAAGTTGCCGACTGTACCGGGCTTAAGCCGGTAAGCCCCGCCCCCGGCACCGACGCTATGCAATGCACTGCAAGTTGCCGACTGTACCGGGCTTAAGCCGGTAAGCCCCGCCCCATCGCGGTAAGCCCCGCCCCCCGGCACCGACGCTACGCACTGCACTGCAAATTGCCGACTGTACCGGGCTTAAGCCGGTAAGCCCCGCCCCATCGCGGTAAGCCCCGCCCCCGGCACCGACGCTATGCAATGCACTGCATGTTTCCATCTGTACCGGGCTTAAGCCGGTAAGCCCCGCCCCATCGCGGTAAGCCCCGCCCCCGGCACCGACGCTACGCAATGCACTGCAAGTTGCCGACTGTACCGGGCTTAAGCCGGTAAGCCCCGCCCCCGGCACCGACGCTATGCAATGCACTGCAAGTTGCCGACTGTACCGGGCTTAAGCCGGTAAGCCCCGCCCCCGGCACCGACGCTATGCAATGCACTGCAAGTTGCCGACTGTACCGGGCTTAAGCCGGTAAGCCCCGCCCCATCGCGGTAAGCCCCGCCCCCCGGCACCGACGCTACGCAACGCACTGCAAATTGCCGACTGTACCGGGCTTAAGCCGGTAAGCCCCGCCCCCATCGCGGTAAGCCCCGCCCCCGGCACCGACGCTATGCAATGCACTGCAAGTTGCCGACTGTACCGGGCTTAAGCCGGTAAGCCACGCCCCCATCGCGCGGGCATGTTCAATAAAACAAATGGCGGTGCTATGCCATGAGAAGTAACAGCGGCCCCAGCGCAAAAGGTAACGAAGTGTTGCGTCTGCTGAAGAGGTGGCAGTAAGCATCGCGTGTTGTCAACTGTACCAGGCTAAAGCCGGTAAGCCCCGCCCCCACCCAATGCACGTGGCCAATCATACCAGGCTTAAGCCGGCGAGCCACGCCCCCTGCGCCGACCCAATGCTATGTAATTCACTGCAATGCAATTGGTTTTTTGCCCTTAGTGGGAGTTGAACCCAGGACCCCAGCGCTGCAAGGCTACTGTGCTAACCACTGAACCACCGTGCTGCCTCTACTCCAATGCAATTTAAATGAGGGCATGTTTAAAAAAACAAGTGGCGGTGCTATGTTATGAAAAGTAGCAGCCGCTTCAGCGCCAAAGGAAATGATGGGTTGCGTCTGCTGAAAAGGTGACAGTAAGCATTGCATGTTGCCATAGTTGCACACTGTACCTGGCATGACGCGGTAAGCCCCGCCCCCATGGCGGTAAGCCCCGCCCCCGGCACCGACGCTACGCAATGCACTGTGTGTTGCCTACTGTACAGGGCTTAAGCCGGTAAGCCCCGCCCCATCGCGGTAAGCCCCGCCCCCGGCACCGACGCTATGCAATGCACTGCATGTTTCCATCTGTACCGGGCTTAAGCCGGTAAGCCCCGCCCCCATCGCGGTAAGCCCCGCCCCCGGCACCGACGCTACGCAATGCACTGCAAGTTGCCGACTGTACCGGGCTTAAGCCGGTAAGCCCCGCCCCCGGCACCGACGCTATGCAATGCACTGCAAGTTGCCGACTGTACCGGGCTTAAGCCGGTAAGCCCCGCCCCCGGCACCGACGCTATGCAATGCACTGCAAGTTGCCGACTGTACCGGGCTTAAGCCGGTAAGCCCCGCCCCATCGCGGTAAGCCCCGCCCCCCGGCACCGACGCTACGCACTGCACTGCAAATTGCCGACTGTACCGGGCTTAAGCCGGTAAGCCCCACCCCCATCGCGGTAAGCCCCGCCCCCGGCACCGACGCTATGCAATGCACTGCAAGTTGCCGACTGTACCGGGCTTAAGCCGGTAAGCCACGCCCCCATCGCGCGGGCATGTTCAATAAAACAAATGGCGGTGCTATGCCATGAGAAGTAACAGCGGCCCCAGCGCAAAAGGTAACGAAGTGTTGCGTCTGCTGAAGAGGTGGCAGTAAGCATTGCGTGTTGTCAACTGTACCTGGCTAAAGCCGGTAAGCCCCGCCCCCACCCAATGCACGTGGCCAATCATACCAGGCTTAAGCCGGCGAGCCACGCCCCCTGCGCCGACCCAATGCTATGTAATTCACTGCAATGCAATTGATTTTTTGCCCTTAGTGGGAGTTGAACCCAGGACCCCAGCGCTGCAAGGCTACTGTGCTAACCACTGAACCACCGTGCTGCCTCTACTCCAATGCAATTTAAATGAGGGCATGTTTAAAAAAACAAGTGGCGGTGCTATGTTATGAAAAGTAGCAGCCGCTTCAGCGCCAAAGGAAATGATGGGTTGCGTCTGCTGAAAAGGTGACAGTAAACATTGCATGTTGCCATAGTTGCACACTGTACCTGGCATGACGCGATAAGCCCCGCCCCCATGGCGGTAAGCCCCGCCCCCGGCACCGACGCTACGCAATGCACTGTGTGTTGCCGACTGTACCGGGCTTAAGCCGGTAAGCCCCGCCCCATCGCGGTAAGCCCCGCCCCCCGGCACCGACGCCACGCAACGCACTGCAAATTGCCGACTGTACCGGGCTTAAGCCGGTAAGCCCCGCCCCCATCGCGGTAAGCCCCGCCCCCGGCACCGACGCTATGCAATGCACTGCAAGTTGCCGACTGTACCGGGCTTAAGCCGGTAAGCCACGCCCCCATCGCGCGGGCATGTTCAATAAAACAAATGGCGGTGCTATGCCATGAGAAGTAACAGCGGCCCCAGCGCAAAAGGTAACGAAGTGTTGCGTCTGCTGAAGAGGTGGAAGTAAGCATTGCGTGTTGTCAACTGTACCAGGCTAAAGCCGGTAAGCCCCGCCCCCACCCAATGCACGTGGCCAATCATACCAGGCTTAAGCCGGCGAGCCACGCCCCCTGCGCCGACCCAATGCTATGTAATTCACTGCAATGCAATTGGTTTTTTGCCCTTAGTGGGAGTTGAACCCAGGACCCCAGCGCTGCAAGGCTACTGTGCTAACCACTGAACCACCGTGCTGCCTCTACTCCAATGCAATTTAAATGAGGGCATGTTTAAAAAAACAAGTGGCGGTGCTATGTTATGAAAAGTAGCAGCCGCTTCAGCGCCAAAGGAAATGATGGGTTGCGTCTGCTGAAAAGGTGACAGTAAGCATTGCATGTTGCCATAGTTGCACACTGTACCTGGCATGACGCGGTAAGCCCCGCCCCCATGGCGGTAAGCCCCGCCCCCGGCACCGACGCTACGCAATGCACTGTGTGTTGCCGACTGTACAGGGCTTAAGCCGGTAAGCCCCGCCCCATTGCGGTAAGCCCCGCCCCCGGCACCGACGCTATGCAATGCACTGCATGTTTCCATCTGTACCGGGCTTAAGCCGGTAAGCCCCGCCCCATCGCGGTAAGCCCCGCCCCCGGCACCGACGCTACGCAATGCACTGCAAGTTGCCGACTGTACCGGGCTTAAGCCGGTAAGCCCCGCCCCCGGCACCGACGCTATGCAATGCACTGCAAGTTGCCGACTGTACCGGGCTTAAGCCGGTAAGCCCCGCCCCCGGCACCGACGCTATGCAATGCACTGCAAGTTGCCGACTGTACCGGGCTTAAGCCGGTAAGCCCCGCCCCATCGCGGTAAGCCCCGCCCCCCGGCACCGACGCTACGCACTGCACTGCAAATTGCCGACTGTACCGGGCTTAAGCCGGTAAGCCCCGCCCCCATCGCGGTAAGCCCCGCCCCCGGCACCGACGCTATGCAATGCACTGCAAGTTGCCGACTGTACCGGGCTTAAGCCGGTAAGCCACGCCCCCATCGCGCGGGCATGTTCAATAAAACAAATGGCGGTGCTATGCCATGAGAAGTAACAGCGGCCCCAGCGCAAAAGGTAACGAAGTGTTGCGTCTGCTGAAGAGGTGGCAGTAAGCATTGCGTGTTGTCAACTGTACCAGGCTAAAGCCGGTAAGCCCCGCCCCCACCCAATGCACGTGGCCAATCATACCAGGCTTAAGCCGGCGAGCCACGCCCCCTGCGCCGACCCAATGCTATGTAATTCACTGCAATGCAATTGATTTTTTGCCCTTAGTGGGAGTTGAACCCAGGACCCCAGCGCTGCAAGGCTACTGTGCTAACCACTGAGCCACCGTGCTGCCTCTACTCCAATGCAATTTAAATGAGGGCATGTTTAAAAAAACAAGTGGCGGTGCTATGTTATGATAAAGTAGCAGCCGCTTCAGCGCCAAAGGAAATGATGGGTTGCGTCTGCTGAAAAGGTGACAGTAAACATTGCATGTTGCCATAGTTGCACACTGTACCTGGCATGACGCGATAAGCCCCGCCCCCATGGCGGTAAGCCCCGCCCCCGGCACCGACGCTACGCAATGCACTGTGTGTTGCCGACTGTACCGGGCTTAAGCCGGTAAGCCCCGCCCCATCGCGGTAAGCCCCGCCCCCCGGCACCGACGCTACGCAACGCACTGCAAATTGCCGACTGTACCGGGCTTAAGCCGGTAAGCCCCGCCCCCATCGCGGTAAGCCCCGCCCCCGGCACCGACGCTATGCAATGCACTGCAAGTTGCCGACTGTACCGGGCTTAAGCCGGTAAGCCACGCCCCCATCGCGCGGGCATGTTCAATAAAACAACTGGCGGTGCTATGCCATGAGAAGTAACAGCGGCCCCAGCGCAAAAGGTAACGAAGTGTTGCGTCTGCTGAAGAGGTGGCAGTAAGCATTGCGTGTTGTCAACTGTACCAGGCTAAAGCCGGTAAGCCCCGCCCCCACCCAATGCACGTGGCCAATCATACCAGGCTTAAGCCGGCGAGCCACGCCCCCTGCGCCGACCCAATGCTATGTAATTCACTGCAATGCAATTGGTTTTTTGCCCTTAGTGGGAGTTGAACCCAGGACCCCAGCGCTGCAAGGCTACTGTGCTAACCACTGAACCACCGTGCTGCCTCTACTCCAATGCAATTTAAATGAGGGCATGTTTAAAAAAACAAGTGGCGGTGCTATGTTATGAAAAGTAGCAGCCGCTTCAGCGCCAAAGGAAATGATGGGTTGCGTCTGCTGAAAAGGTGACAGTAAGCATTGCATGTTGCCATAGTTGCACACTGTACCTGGCATGACGCGGTAAGCCCCGCCCCCATGGCGGTAAGCCCCGCCCCCGGCACCGACGCTACGCAATGCACTGTGTGTTGCCGACTGTACAGGGCTTAAGCCGGTAAGCCCCGCCCCCATGCGGTAAGCCCCGCCCCCGGCACCGACGCGATGCAATGCACTGCATGTTTCCATCTGTACCGGGCTTAAGCCGGTAAGCCCCGCCCCATCGCGGTAAGCCCCGCCCCCGGCACCGACGCTACGCAATGCACTGCAAGTTGCCGACTGTACCGGGCTTAAGCCGGTAAGCCCCGCCCCCGGCACCGACGCTATGCAATGCACTGCAAGTTGCCGACTGTACCGGGCTTAAGCCGGTAAGCCCCGCCCCCGGCACCGACGCTATGCAATGCACTGCAAGTTGCCGACTGTACCGGGCTTAAGCCGGTAAGCCCCGCCCCATCGCGGTAAGCCCCGCCCCCCGGCACCGACGCTACGCACTGCACTGCAAATTGCCGACTGTACCGGGCTTAAGCCGGTAAGCCCCGCCCCATCGCGGTAAGCCCCGCCCCCGGCACCGACGCTATGCAATGCACTGCATGTTTCCATCTGTACCGGGCTTAAGCCGGTAAGCCCCGCCCCATCGCGGTAAGCCCCGCCCCCGGCACCGACGCTACGCAATGCACTGCAAGTTGCCGACTGTACCGGGCTTAAGCCGGTAAGCCCCGCCCCCGGCACCGACGCTATGCAATGCACTGCAAGTTGCCGACTGTACCGGGCTTAAGCCGGTAAGCCCCGCCCCCGGCACCGACGCTATGCAATGCACTGCAAGTTGCCGACTGTACCGGGCTTAAGCCGGTAAGCCCCGCCCCATCGCGGTAAGCCCCGCCCCCCGGCACCGACGCTACGCAACGCACTGCAAATTGCCGACTGTACCGGGCTTAAGCCGGTAAGCCCCGCCCCCATCGCGGTAAGCCCCGCCCCCGGCACCGACGCTATGCAATGCACTGCAAGTTGCCGACTGTACCGGGCTTAAGCCGGTAAGCCACGCCCCCATCGCGCGGGCATGTTCAATAAAACAAATGGCGGTGCTATGCCATGAGAAGTAACAGCGGCCCCAGCGCAAAAGGTAACGAAGTGTTGCGTCTGCTGAAGAGGTGGCAGTAAGCATCGCGTGTTGTCAACTGTACCAGGCTAAAGCCGGTAAGCCCCGCCCCCACCCAATGCACGTGGCCAATCATACCAGGCTTAAGCCGGCGAGCCACGCCCCCTGCGCCGACCCAATGCTATGTAATTCACTGCAATGCAATTGGTTTTTTGCCCTTAGTGGGAGTTGAACCCAGGACCCCAGCGCTGCAAGGCTACTGTGCTAACCACTGAACCACCGTGCTGCCTCTACTCCAATGCAATTTAAATGAGGGCATGTTTAAAAAAACAAGTGGCGGTGCTATGTTATGAAAAGTAGCAGCCGCTTCAGCGCCAAAGGAAATGATGGGTTGCGTCTGCTGAAAAGGTGACAGTAAGCATTGCATGTTGCCATAGTTGCACACTGTACCTGGCATGACGCGGTAAGCCCCGCCCCCATGGCGGTAAGCCCCGCCCCCGGCACCGACGCTACGCAATGCAGTGTGTGTTGCCTACTGTACAGGGCTTAAGCCGGTAAGCCCCGCCCCATCGCGGTAAGCCCCGCCCCCGGCACCGACGCTATGCAATGCACTGCATGTTTCCATCTGTACCGGGCTTAAGCCGGTAAGCCCCGCCCCCATCGCGGTAAGCCCCGCCCCCGGCACCGACGCTACGCAATGCACTGCAAGTTGCCGACTGTACCGGGCGTAAGCCGGTAAGCCCCGCCCCCGGCACCGACGCTATGCAATGCACTGCAAGTTGCCGACTGTACCGGGCTTAAGCCGGTAAGCCCCGCCCCCGGCACCGACGCTATGCAATGCACTGCAAGTTGCCGACTGTACCGGGCTTAAGCCGGTAAGCCCCGCCCCATCGCGGTAAGCCCCGCCCCCCGGCACCGACGCTACGCACTGCACTGCAAATTGCCGACTGTACCGGGCTTAAGCCGGTAAGCCCCGCCCCCATCGCGGTAAGCCCCGCCCCCGGCACCGACGCTATGCAATGCACTGCAAGTTGCCGACTGTACCGGGCTTAAGCCGGTAAGCCACGCCCCCATCGCGCGGGCATGTTCAATAAAACAAATGGCGGTGCTATGCCATGAGAAGTAACAGCGGCCCCAGCGCAAAAGGTAACGAAGTGTTGCGTCTGCTGAAGAGGTGGCAGTAAGCATTGCGTGTTGTCAACTGTACCAGGCTAAAGCCGGTAAGCCCCGCCCCCACCCAATGCACGTGGCCAATCATACCAGGCTTAAGCCGGCGAGCCACGCCCCCTGCGCCGACCCAATGCTATGTAATTCACTGCAATGCAATTGATTTTTTGCCCTTAGTGGGAGTTGAACCCAGGACCCCAGCGCTGCAAGGCTACTGTGCTAACCACTGAGCCACCGTGCTGCCTCTACTCCAATGCAATTTAAATGAGGGCATGTTTAAAAAAACAAGTGGCGGTGCTATGTTATGAAAAGTAGCAGCCGCTTCAGCGCCAAAGGAAATGATGGGTTGCGTCTGCTGAAAAGGTGACAGTAAACATTGCATGTTGCCATAGTTGCACACTGTACCTGGCATGACGCGATAAGCCCCGCCCCCATGGCGGTAAGCCCCGCCCCCGGCACCGACGCTACGCAATGCACTGGGTGTTGCCGACTGTACCGGGCTTAAGCCGGTAAGCCCCGCCCCATCGCGGTAAGCCCCGCCCCCCGGCACCGACGCTACGCAACGCACTGCAAATTGCCGACTGTACCGGGCTTAAGCCGGTAAGCCCCGCCCCCATCGCGGTAAGCCCCGCCCCCGGCACCGACGCTATGCAATGCACTGCAAGTTGCCGACTGTACCGGGCTTAAGCCGGTAAGCCACGCCCCCATCGCGCGGGCATGTTCAATAAAACAAATGGCGGTGCTATGCCATGAGAAGTAACAGCGGCCCCAGCGCAAAAGGTAACGAAGTGTTGCGTCTGCTGAAGAGGTGGAAGTAAGCATTGCGTGTTGTCAACTGTACCAGGCTAAAGCCGGTAAGCCCCGCCCCCACCCAATGCACGTGGCCAATCATACCAGGCTTAAGCCGGCGAGCCACGCCCCCTGCGCCGACCCAATGCTATGTAATTCACTGCAATGCAATTGGTTTTTTGCCCTTAGTGGGAGTTGAACCCAGGACCCCAGCGCTGCAAGGCTACTGTGCTAACCACTGAACCACCGTGCTGCCTCTACTCCAATGCAATTTAAATGAGGGCATGTTTTAAAAAACAAGTGGCGGTGCTATGTTATGAAAAGTAGCAGCCGCTTCAGCGCCAAAGGAAATGATGGGTTGCGTCTGCTGAAAAGGTGACAGTAAGCATTGCATGTTGCCATAGTTGCACACTGTACCTGGCATGACGCGGTAAGCCCCGCCCCCATGGCGGTAAGCCCCGCCCCCGGCACCGACGCTACGCAATGCACTGTGTGTTGCCGACTGTACAGGGCTTAAGCCGGTAAGCCCCGCCCCATTGCGGTAAGCCCCGCCCCCGGCACCGACGCTATGCAATGCACTGCATGTTTCCATCTGTACCGGGCTTAAGCCGGTAAGCCCCGCCCCATCGCGGTAAGCCCCGCCCCCGGCACCGACGCTACGCAATGCACTGCAAGTTGCCGACTGTACCGGGCTTAAGCCGGTAAGCCCCGCCCCCGGCACCGACGCTATGCAATGCACTGCAAGTTGCCGACTGTACCGGGCTTAAGCCGGTAAGCCCCGCCCCCGGCACCGACGCTATGCAATGCACTGCAAGTTGCCGACTGTACCGGGCTTAAGCCGGTAAGCCCCGCCCCATCGCGGTAAGCCCCGCCCCCCGGCACCGACGCTACGCACTGCACTGCAAATTGCCGACTGTACCGGGCTTAAGCCGGTAAGCCCCGCCCCATCGCGGTAAGCCCCGCCCCCGGCACCGACGCTATGCAATGCACTGCATGTTTCCATCTGTACCGGGCTTAAGCCGGTAAGCCCCGCCCCATCGCGGTAAGCCCCGCCCCCGGCACCGACGCTACGCAATGCACTGCAAGTTGCCGACTGTACCGGGCTTAAGCCGGTAAGCCCCGCCCCCGGCACCGACGCTATGCAATGCACTGCAAGTTGCCGACTGTACCGGGCTTAAGCCGGTAAGCCCCGCCCCCGGCACCGACGCTATGCAATGCACTGCAAGTTGCCGACTGTACCGGGCTTAAGCCGGTAAGCCCCGCCCCATCGCGGTAAGCCCCGCCCCCCGGCACCGACGCTACGCAACGCACTGCAAATTGCCGACTGTACCGGGCTTAAGCCGGTAAGCCCCGCCCCCATCGCGGTAAGCCCCGCCCCCGGCACCGACGCTATGCAATGCACTGCAAGTTGCCGACTGTACCGGGCTTAAGCCGGTAAGCCACGCCCCCATCGCGCGGGCATGTTCAATAAAACAAATGGCGGTGCTATGCCATGAGAAGTAACAGCGGCCCCAGCGCAAAAGGTAACGAAGTGTTGCGTCTGCTGAAGAGGTGGCAGTAAGCATCGCGTGTTGTCAACTGTACCAGGCTAAAGCCGGTAAGCCCCGCCCCCACCCAATGCACGTGGCCAATCATACCAGGCTTAAGCCGGCGAGCCACGCCCCCTGCGCCGACCCAATGCTATGTAATTCACTGCAATGCAATTGGTTTTTTGCCCTTAGTGGGAGTTGAACCCAGGACCCCAGCGCTGCAAGGCTACTGTGCTAACCACTGAACCACCGTGCTGCCTCTACTCCAATGCAATTTAAATGAGGGCATGTTTAAAAAAACAAGTGGCGGTGCTATGTTATGAAAAGTAGCAGCCGCTTCAGCGCCAAAGGAAATGATGGGTTGCGTCTGCTGAAAAGGTGACAGTCAGCATTGCATGTTGCCATAGTTGCACACTGTACCTGGCATGACGCGGTAAGCCCCGCCCCCATGGCGGTAAGCCCCGCCCCCGGCACCGACGCTACGCAATGCACTGTGTGTTGCCTACTGTACAGGGCTTAAGCCGGTAAGCCCCGCCCCATCGCGGTAAGCCCCGCCCCCGGCACCGACGCTATGCAATGCACTGCATGTTTCCATCTGTACCGGGCTTAAGCCGGTAAGCCCCGCCCCATCGCGGTAAGCCCCGCCCCCGGCACCGACGCTACGCAATGCACTGCAAGTTGCCGACTGTACCGGGCTTAAGCCGGTAAGCCCCGCCCCCGGCACCGACGCTATGCAATGCACTGCAAGTTGCCGACTGTACCGGGCTTAAGCCGGTAAGCCCCGCCCCCGGCACCGACGCTATGCAATGCACTGCAAGTTGCCGACTGTACCGGGCTTAAGCCGGTAAGCCCCGCCCCATCGCGGTAAGCCCCGCCCCCCCGCACCGACGCTACGCACTGCACTGCAAATTGCCGACTGTACCGGGCTTAAGCCGGTAAGCCCCGCCCCCATCGCGGGAAGCCCCGCCCCCGGCACCGACGCTATGCAATGCACTGCAAGTTGCCGACTGTACCGGGCTTAAGCCGGTAAGCCACGCCCCCATCGCGCGGGCATGTTCAATAAAACAAATGGCGGTGCTATGCCATGAGAAGTAACAGCGGCCCCAGCGCAAAAGGTAACGAAGTGTTGCGTCTGCTGAAGAGGTGGCAGTAAGCATTGCGTGTTGTCAACTGTACCAGGCTAAAGCCGGTAAGCCCCGCCCCCACCCAATGCACGTGGCCAATCATACCAGGCTTAAGCCGGCGAGCCACGCCCCCTGCGCCGACCCAATGCTATGTAATTCACTGCAATGCAATTGATTTTTTGCCCTTAGTGGGAGTTGAACCCAGGACCCCAGCGCTGCAAGGCTACTGTGCTAACCACTGAGCCACCGTGCTGCCTCTACTCCAATGCAATTTAAATGAGGGCATGTTTAAAAAAACAAGTGGCGGTGCTATGTTATGAAAAGTAGCAGCCGCTTCAGCGCCAAAGGAAATGATGGGTTGCGTCTGCTGAAAAGGTGACAGTAAACATTGCATGTTGCCATAGTTGCACACTGTACCTGGCATGACGCGATAAGCCCCGCCCCCATGGCGGTAAGCCCCGCCCCCGGCACCGACGCTACGCAATGCACTGTGTGTTGCCGACTGTACCGGGCTTAAGCCGGTAAGCCCCGCCCCATCGCGGTAAGCCCCGCCCCCCGGCACCGACGCTACGCAACGCACTGCAAATTGCCGACTGTACCGGGCTTAAGCCGGTAAGCCCCGCCCCCATCGCGGTAAGCCCCGCCCCCGGCACCGACGCTATGCAATGCACTGCAAGTTGCCGACTGTACCGGGCTTAAGCCGGTAAGCCACGCCCCCATCGCGCGGGCATGTTCAATAAAACAAATGGCGGTGCTATGCCATGAGAAGTAACAGCGGCCCCAGCGCAAAAGGTAACGAAGTGTTGCGTCTGCTGAAGAGGTGGCAGTAAGCATTGCGTGTTGTCAACTGTACCAGGCTAAAGCCGGTAAGCCCCGCCCCCACCCAATGCACGTGGCCAATCATACCCGGCTTAAGCCGGCGAGCCACGCCCCCTGCGCCGACCCAATGCTATGTAATTCACTGCAATGCAATTGGTTTTTTGCCCTTAGTGGGAGTTGAACCCAGGACCCCAGCGCTGCAAGGCTACTGTGCTAACCACTGAACCACCGTGCTGCCTCTACTCCAATGCAATTTAAATGAGGGCATGTTTAAAAAAACAAGTGGCGGTGCTATGTTATGAAAAGTAGCAGCCGCTTCAGCGCCAAAGGAAATGATGGGTTGCGTCTGCTGAAAAGGTGACAGTAAGCATTGCATGTTGCCATAGTTGCACACTGTACCTGGCATGACGCGGTAAGCCCCGCCCCCATGGCGGTAAGCCCCGCCCCCGGCACCGACGCTACGCAATGCACTGTGTGTTGCCGACTGTACAGGGCTTAAGCCGGTAAGCCCCGCCCCATTGCGGTAAGCCCCGCCCCCGGCACCGACGCTATGCAATGCACTGCATGTTTCCATCTGTACCGGGCTTAAGCCGGTAAGCCCCGCCCCATCGCGGTAAGCCCCGCCCCCGGCACCGACGCTACGCAATGCACTGCAAGTTGCCGACTGTACCGGGCTTAAGCCGGTAAGCCCCGCCCCCGGCACCGACGCTATGCAATGCACTGCAAGTTGCCGACTGTACCGGGCTTAAGCCGGTAAGCCCCGCCCCCGGCACCGACGCTATGCAATGCACTGCAAGTTGCCGACTGTACCGGGCTTAAGCCGGTAAGCCCCGCCCCATCGCGGTAAGCCCCGCCCCCCGGCACCGACGCTACGCACTGCACTGCAAATTGCCGACTGTACCGGGCTTAAGCCGGTAAGCCCCGCCCCCATCGCGGTAAGCCCCGCCCCCGGCACCGACGCTATGCAATGCACTGCAAGTTGCCGACTGTACCGGGCATTAAGCCGGTAAGCCACGCCACCATCGCGCGGGCATGTTCAATAAAACAAATGGCGGTGCTATGCCATGAGAAGTAACAGCGGCCCCAGCGCAAAAGGTAACGAAGTGTTGCGTCTGCTGAAGAGGTGGCAGTAAGCATTGCGTGTTGTCAACTGTACCAGGCTAAATCCGGTAAGCCCCGCCCCCACCCAATGCACGGGGCCAATCATACCAGGCTTAAGCCGGCGAGCCACGCCCCCTGCGCCGACCCAATGCTATGTAATTCACTGCAATGCAATTGATTTTTTGCCCTTAGTGGGAGTTGAACCCAGGACCCCAGCGCTGCAAGGCTACTGTGCTAACCACTGAGCCACCGTGCTGCCTCTACTCCAATGCAATTTAAATGAGGGCATGTTTAAAAAAACAAGTGGCGGTGCTATGTTTATGAAAAGTAGCAGCCGCTTCAGCGCCAAAGGAAATGATGGGTTGCGTCTGCTGAAAAGGTGACAGTAAACATTGCATGTTGCCATAGTTGCACACTGTACCTGGCATGACGCGATAAGCCCCGCCCCCATGGCGGTAAGCCCCGCCCCCGGCACCGACGCTACGCAATGCACTGTGTGTTGCCGACTGTACCGGGCTTAAGCCGGTAAGCCCCGCCCCATCGCGGTAAGCCCCGCCCCCCGGCACCGACGCTACGCAACGCACTGCAAATTGCCGACTGTACCGGGCTTAAGCCGGTAAGCCCCGCCCCCATCGCGGTAAGCCCCGCCCCCGGCACCGACGCTATGCAATGCACTGCAAGTTGCCGACTGTACCGGGCTTAAGCCGGTAAGCCACGCCCCCATCGCGCGGGCATGTTCAATAAAACAAATGGCGGTGCTATGCCATGAGAAGTAACAGCGGCCCCAGCGCAAAAGGTAACGAAGTGTTGCGTCTGCTGAAGAGGTGGCAGTAAGCATCGCGTGTTGTCAACTGTACCAGGCTAAAGCCGGTAAGCCCCGCCCCCACCCAATGCACGTGGCCAATCATACCAGGCTTAAGCCGGCGAGCCACGCCCCCAGCGCCGACCCAATGCTATGTAATTCACTGCAATGCAATTGGTTTTTTGCCCTTAGTGGGAGTTGAACCCAGGACCCCAGCGCTGCAAGGCTACTGTGCTAACCACTGAACCACCGTGCTGCCTCTACTCCAATGCAATTTAAATGAGGGCATGTTTTAAAAAACAAGTGGCGGTGCTATGTTATGAAAAGTAGCAGCCGCTTCAGCGCCAAAGGAAATGATGGGTTGCGTCTGCTGAAAAGGTGACAGTAAGCATTGCATGTTGCCATAGTTGCACACTGTACCTGGCATGACGCGGTAAGCCCCGCCCCCATGGCGGTAAGCCCCGCCCCCGGCACCGACGCTACGCAATGCACTGTGTGTTGCCGACTGTACAGGGCTTAAGCCGGTAAGCCCCGCCCCATTGCGGTAAGCCCCGCCCCCGGCACCGACGCTATGCAATGCACTGCATGTTTCCATCTGTACCGGGCTTAAGCCGGTAAGCCCCGCCCCCATCGCGGTAAGCCCCGCCCCCGGCACCGACGCTACGCAATGCACTGCAAGTTGCCGACTGTACCGGGCTTAAGCCGGTAAGCCCCGCCCCCGGCACCGACGCTATGCAATGCACTGCAAGTTGCCGACTGTACCGGGCTTAAGCCGGTAAGCCCCGCCCCCGGCACCGACGCTATGCAATGCACTGCAAGTTGCCGACTGTACCGGGCTTAAGCCGGTAAGCCCCGCCCCATCGCGGTAAGCCCCGCCCCCCGGCACCGACGCTACGCACTGCACTGCAAATTGCCGACTGTACCGGGCTTAAGCCGGTAAGCCCCGCCCCCAGCGCGGTAAGCCCCGCCCCCGGCACCGACGCTATGCAATGCACTGCAAGTTGCCGACTGTACCGGGCTTAAGCCGGTAAGCCACGCCCCCATCGCGCGGGCATGTTCAATAAAACAAATGGCGGTGCTATGCCATGAGAAGTAACAGCGGCCCCAGCGCAAAAGGTAACGAAGTGTTGCGTCTGCTGAAGAGGTGGCAGTAAGCATTGCGTGTTGTCAACTGTACCAGGCTAAAGCCGGTAAGCCCCGCCCCCACCCAATGCACGGGGCCAATCATACCAGGCTTAAGCCGGCGAGCCACGCCCCCTGCGCCGACCCAATGCTATGTAATTCACTGCAATGCAATTGATTTTTTGCCCTTAGTGGGAGTTGAACCCAGGACCCCAGCGCTGCAAGGCTACTGTGCTAACCACTGAGCCACCGTGCTGCCTCTACTCCAATGCAATTTAAATGAGGGCATGTTTAAAAAAACAAGTGGCGGTGCTATGTTATGAAAAGTAGCAGCCGCTTCAGCGCCAAAGGAAATGATGGGTTGCGTCTGCTGAAAAGGTGACAGTAAACATTGCATGTTGCCATAGTTGCACACTGTACCTGGCATGACGCGATAAGCCCCGCCCCCATGGCGGTAAGCCCCGCCCCCGGCACCGACGCTACGCAATGCACTGTGTGTTGCCGACTGTACCGGGCTTAAGCCGGTAAGCCCCGCCCCATCGCGGTAAGCCCCGCCCCCCGGCACCGACGCTACGCAACGCACTGCAAATTGCCGACTGTACCGGGCTTAAGCCGGTAAGCCCCGCCCCCATCGCGGTAAGCCCCGCCCCCGGCACCGACGCTATGCAATGCACTGCAAGTTGCCGACTGTACCGGGCTTAAGCCGGTAAGCCACGCCCCCAACGCGCGGGCATGTTCAATAAAACAAATGGCGGTGCTATGCCATGAGAAGTAACAGCGGCCCCAGCGCAAAAGGTAACGAAGTGTTGCGTCTGCTGAAGAGGTGGAAGTAAGCATTGCGTGTTGTCAACTGTACCAGGCTAAAGCCGGTAAGCCCCGCCCCCACCCAATGCACGTGGCCAATCATACCAGGCTTAAGCCGGCGAGCCACGCCCCCTGCGCCGACCCAATGCTATGTAATTCACTGCAATGCAATTGGTTTTTTGCCCTTAGTGGGAGTTGAACCCAGGACCCCAGCGCTGCAAGGCTACTGTGCTAACCACTGAACCACCGTGCTGCCTCTACTCCAATGCAATTTAAATGAGGGCATGTTTTAAAAAACAAGTGGCGGTGCTATGTTATGAAAAGTAGCAGCCGCTTCAGCGCCAAAGGAAATGATGGGTTGCGTCTGCTGAAAAGGTGACAGTAAGCATTGCATGTTGCCATAGTTGCACACTGTACCTGGCATGACGCGGTAAGCCCCGCCCCCATGGCGGTAAGCCCCGCCCCCGGCACCGACGCTACGCAATGCACTGTGTGTTGCCGACTGTACAGGGCTTAAGCCGGTAAGCCCCGCCCCATTGCGGTAAGCCCCGCCCCCGGCACCGACGCTATGCAATGCACTGCATGTTTCCATCTGTACCGGGCTTAAGCCGGTAAGCCCCGCCCCATCGCGGTAAGCCCCGCCCCCGGCACCGACGCTACGCAATGCACTGCAAGTTGCCGACTGTACCGGGCTTAAGCCGGTAAGCCCCGCCCCCGGCACCGACGCTATGCAATGCACTGCAAGTTGCCGACTGTACGGGCTTAAGCCGGTAAGCCCCGCCCCCGGCACCGACGCTATGCAATGCACTGCAAGTTGCCGACTGTACCGGGCTTAAGCCGGTAAGCCCCGCCCCATCGCGGTAAGCCCCGCCCCCCGGCACCGACGCTACGCACTGCACTGCAAATTGCCGACTGTACCGGGCTTAAGCCGGTAAGCCCCGCCCCATCGCGGTAAGCCCCGCCCCCGGCACCGACGCTATGCAATGCACTGCATGTTTCCATCTGTACCGGGCTTAAGCCGGTAAGCCCCGCCCCATCGCGGTAAGCCCCGCCCCCGGCACCGACGCTACGCAATGCACTGCAAGTTGCCGACTGTACCGGGCTTAAGCCGGTAAGCCCCGCCCCCGGCACCGACGCTAAGCAATGCACTGCAAGTTGCCGACTGTACCGGGCTTAAGCCGGTAAGCCCCGCCCCCGGCACCGACGCTATGCAATGCACTGCAAGTTGCCGACTGTACCGGGCTTAAGCCGGTAAGCCCCGCCCCATCGCGGTAAGCCCCGCCCCCGGCACCGACGCTACGCAACGCACTGCAAATTGCCGACTGTACCGGGCTTAAGCCGGTAAGCCCCGCCCCCATCGCGGTAAGCCCCGCCCCCGGCACCGACGCTATGCAATGCACTGCAAGTTGCCGACTGTACCGGGCTTAAGCCGGTAAGCCACGCCCCCATCGCGCGGGCATGTTCAATAAAACAAATGGCGGTGCTATGCCATGAGAAGTAACAGCGGCCCCAGCGCAAAAGGTAACGAAGTGTTGCGTCTGCTGAAGAGGTGGCAGTAAGCATCGCGTGTTGTCAACTGTACCAGGCTAAAGCCGGTAAGCCCCGCCCCCACCCAATGCACGTGGCCAATCATACCAGGCTTAAGCCGGCGAGCCACGCCCCCTGCGCCGACCCAATGCTATGTAATTCACTGCAATGCAATTGGTTTTTTTGCCCTTAGTGGGAGTTGAACCCAGGACCCCAGCGCTGCAAGGCTACTGTGCTAACCACTGAACCACCGTGCTGCCTCTACTCCAATGCAATTTAAATGAGGGCATGTTTAAAAAAACAAGTGGCGGTGCTATGTTATGAAAAGTAGCAGCCGCTTCAGCGCCAAAGGAAATGATGGGTTGCGTCTGCTGAAAAGGTGACAGTAAGCATTGCATGTTGCCATAGTTGCACACTGTACCTGGCATGACGCGGTAAGCCCCGCCCCCATGGCGGTAAGCCCCGCCCCCGGCACCGACGCTACGCAATGCACTGTGTGTTGCCGACTGTACAGGGCTTAAGCGGTAAGCCCCGCCCCATTGCGGTAAGCCCCGCCCCCGGCACCGACGCTATGCAATGCACTGCATGTTTCCATCTGTACCGGGCTTAAGCCGGTAAGCCCCGCCCCATCGCGGTAAGCCCCGCCCCCGGCACCGACGCTACGCAATGCACTGCAAGTTGCCGACTGTACCGGGCTTAAGCCGGTAAGCCCCGCCCCCGGCACCGACGCTATGCAATGCACTGCAAGTTGCCGACTGTACCGGGCTTAAGCCGGTAAGCCCCGCCCCCGGCACCGACGCTATGCAATGCACTGCAAGTTGCCGACTGTACCGGGCTTAAGCCGGTAAGCCCCGCCCCATCGCGGTAAGCCCCGCCCCCCGGCACCGACGCTACGCACTGCACTGCAAATTGTCAACTGTACCAGGCTAAAGCCGGTAGGCCCCGCCCCCATCGCGGTAAGCCCCGCCCCCGGCACCGACGCTATGCAATGCACTGCAAGTTGCCGACTGTACCGGGCATTAAGCCGGTAAGCCACGCCACCATCGCGCGGGCATGTTCAATAAAACAAATGGCGGTGCTATGCCATGAGAAGTAACAGCGGCCCCAGCGCAAAAGGTAACGAAGTGTTGCGTCTGCTGAAGAGGTGGCAGTAAGCATTGCGTGTTGTCAACTGTACCAGGCTAAATCCGGTAAGCCCCGCCCCCACCCAATGCACGGGGCCAATCATACCAGGCTTAAGCCGGCGAGCCACGCCCCCTGCGCCGACCCAATGCTATGTAATTCACTGCAATGCAATTGATTTTTTGCCCTTAGTGGGAGTTGAACCCAGGACCCCAGCGCTGCAAGGCTACTGTGCTAACCACTGAGCCACCGTGCTGCCTCTACTCCAATGCAATTTAAATGAGGGCATGTTTAAAAAAACAAGTGGCGGTGCTATGTTATGAAAAGTAGCAGCCGCTTCAGCGCCAAAGGAAATGATGGGTTGCGTCTGCTGAAAAGGTGACAGTAAACATTGCATGTTGCCATAGTTGCACACTGTACCTGGCATGACGCGATAAGCCCCGCCCCCATGGCGGTAAGCCCCGCCCCCGGCACCGACGCTACGCAATGCACTGTGTGTTGCCGACTGTACCGGGCTTAAGCCGGTAAGCCCCGCCCCATCGCGGTAAGCCCCGCCCCCCGGCACCGACGCTACGCAACGCACTGCAAATTGCCGACTGTACCGGGCTTAAGCCGGTAAGCCCCGCCCCCATCGCGGTAAGCCCCGCCCCCGGCACCGACGCTATGCAATGCACTGCAAGTTGCCGACTGTAGCGGGCTTAAGCCGGTAAGCCACGCCCCCATCGCGCGGGCATGTTCAATAAAACAAATGGCGGTGCTATGCCATGAGAAGTAACAGCGGCCCCAGCGCAAAAGGTAACGAAGTGTTGCGTCTGCTGAAGAGGTGGAAGTAAGCATTGCGTGTTGTCAACTGTACCAGGCTAAAGCCGGTAAGCCCCGCCCCCACCCAATGCACGTGGCCAATCATACCAGGCTTAAGCCGGCGAGCCACGCCCCCAGCGCCGACCCAATGCTATGTAATTCACTGCAATGCAATTGGTTTTTTGCCCTTAGTGGGAGTTGAACCCAGGACCCCAGCGCTGCAAGGCTACTGTGCTAACCACTGAACCACCGTGCTGCCTCTACTCCAATGCAATTTAAATGAGGGCATGTTTAAAAAAACAAGTGGCGGTGCTATGTTATGAAAAGTAGCAGCCGCTTCAGCGCCAAAGGAAATGATGGGTTGCGTCTGCTGAAAAGGTGACAGTAAGCATTGCATGTTGCCATAGTTGCACACTGTACCTGGCATGACGCGGTAAGCCCCGCCCCCATGGCGGTAAGCCCCGCCCCCGGCACCGACGCTACGCAATGCACTGTGTGTTGCCGACTGTACAGGGCTTAAGCCGGTAAGCCCCGCCCCATTGCGGTAAGCCCCGCCCCCCGGCACCGACGCTATGCAATGCACTGCATGTTTCCATCTGTACCGGGCTTAAGCCGGTAAGCCCCGCCCCATCGCGGTAAGCCCCGCCCCCGGCACCGACGCTACGCAATGCACTGCAAGTTGCCGACTGTACCGGGCTTAAGCCGGTAAGCCCCGCCCCCGGCACCGACGCTATGCAATGCACTGCAAGTTGCCGACTGTACCGGGCTTAAGCCGGTAAGCCCCGCCCCCGGCACCGACGCTATGCAATGCACTGCAAGTTGCCGACTGTACCGGGCTTAAGCCGGTAAGCCCCGCCCCATCGCGGTAAGCCCCGCCCCCCGGCACCGACGCTACGCACTGCACTGCAAATTGCCGACTGTACCGGGCTTAAGCCGGTAAGCCCCGCCCCATCGCGGTAAGCCCCGCCCCCGGCACCGACGCTATGCAATGCACTGCATGTTTCCATCTGTACCGGGCTTAAGCCGGTAAGCCCCGCCCCATCGCGGTAAGCCCCGCCCCCGGCACCGACGCTACGCAATGCACTGCAAGTTGCCGACTGTACCGGGCTTAAGCCGGTAAGCCCCGCCCCCGGCACCGACGCTATGCAATGCACTGCAAGTTGCCGACTGTACCGGGCTTAAGCCGGTAAGCCCCGCCCCCGGCACCGACGCTATGCAATGCACTGCAAGTTGCCGACTGTACCGGGCTTAAGCCGGTAAGCCCCCGCCCCATCGCGGTAACCCCCGCCCCCGGCACCGACGCTACGCAACGCACTGCAAATTGCCGACTGTACCGGGCTTAAGCCGGTAAGCCCCGCCCCCATCGCGGTAAGCCCCGCCCCCGGCACCGACGCTATGCAATGCACTGCAAGTTGCCGACTGTACCGGGCTTAAGCCGGTAAGCCACGCCCCCATCGCGCGGGCATGTTCAATAAAACAAATGGCGGTGCTATGCCATGAGAAGTAACAGCGGCCCCAGCGCAAAAGGTAACGAAGTGTTGCGTCTGCTGAAGAGGTGGCAGTAAGCATCGCGTGTTGTCAACTGTACCAGGCTAAAGCCGGTAAGCCCCGCCCCCACCCAATGCACGTGGCCAATCATACCAGGCTTAAGCCGGCGAGCCACGCCCCCTGCGCCGACCCAATGCTATGTAATTCACTGCAATGCAATTGGTTTTTTGCCCTTAGTGGGAGTTGAACCCAGGACCCCAGCGCTGCAAGGCTACTGTGCTAACCACTGAACCACCGTGCTGCCTCTACTCCAATGCAATTTAAATGAGGGCATGTTTAAAAAAACAAGTGGCGGTGCTATGTTATGAAAAGTAGCAGCCGCTTCAGCGCCAAAGGAAATGATGGGTTGCGTCTGCTGAAAAGGTGACAGTAAGCATTGCATGTTGCCATAGTTGCACACTGTACCTGGCATGACGCGGTAAGCCCCGCCCCCATGGCGGTAAGCCCCGCCCCCGGCACCGACGCTACGCAATGCACTGTGTGTTGCCTACTGTACAGGGCTTAAGCCGGTAAGCCCCGCCCCATCGCGGTAAGCCCCGCCCCCGGCACCGACGCTATGCAATGCACTGCATGTTTCCATCTGTACCGGGCTTAAGCCGGTAAGCCCCGCCCCATCGCGGTAAGCCCCGCCCCCGGCACCGACGCGACGCAAGGCACTGCAAGTTGCCGACTGTACCGGGCGTAAGCCGGTAAGCCCCGCCCCCGGCACCGACGCTATGCAATGCACTGCAAGTTGCCGACTGTACCGGGCTTAAGCCGGTAAGCCCCGCCCCCGGCACCGACGCTATGCAATGCACTGCAAGTTGCCGACTGTACCGGGCTTAAGCCGGTAAGCCCCGCCCCCACGCGGGAAGCCCCGCCCCCCGGCACCGACGCTACGCACTGCACTGCAAATTGCCGACTGTACCGGGCTTAAGCCGGTAAGCCCCGCCCCCGGCACCGACGCTATGCAATGCACTGCAAGTTGCCGACTGTACCGGGCTTAAGCCGGTAAGCCACGCCCCCATCGCGCGGGCATGTTCAATAAAACAAATGGCGGTGCTATGCCATGAGAAGTAACAGCGGCCCCAGCGCAAAAGGTAACGAAGTGTTGCGTCTGCTGAAGAGGTGGCAGTAAGCATTGCGTGTTGTCAACTGTACCAGGCTAAAGCCGGTAAGCCCCGCCCCCACCCAATGCACGGGGCCAATCATACCAGGCTTAAGCCGGCGAGCCACGCCCCCTGCGCCGACCCAATGCTATGTAATTAACTGCAATGCAATTGGTTTTTTGCCCTTAGTGGGAGTTGAACCCAGGACCCCAGCGCTGCAAGGCTACTGTGCTAACCACTGAACCACCGTGCTGCCTCTACTCCAATGCAATTTAAATGAGGGCATGTTTGAAAAAACAAGTGGCGGTGCTATGTTATGAAAAGTAGCAGCCGCTTCAGCGCCAAAGGAAATGATGGGTTGCGTCTGCTGAAAAGGTGACAGTAAGCATTGCATGTTGCCATAGTTGCACACTGTACCTGGCATGACGCGGTAAGCCCCGCCCCCATGGCGGTAAGCCCCGCCCCCGGCACCGACGCTACGCAATGCACTGTGTGTTGCCGACTGTACAGGGCTTAAGCCGGTAAGCCCCGCCCCATTGCGGTACGCCCCGCCCCCGGCACCGACGCTATGCAATGCACTGCATGTTTCCATCTGTACCGGGCTTAAGCCGGTAAGCCCCGCCCCATCGCGGTAAGCCCCGCCCCCGGCACCGACGCTACGCAATGCACTGCAAGTTGCCGACTGTACCGGGCTTAAGCCGGTAAGCCCCGCCCCCGGCACCGACGCTATGCAATGCACTGCAAGTTGCCGACTGTACCGGGCTTAAGCCGGTAAGCCCCGCCCCCGGCACCGACGCTATGCAATGCACTGCAAGTTGCCGACTGTACCGGGCTTAAGCCGGTAAGCCCCGCCCCATCGCGGTAAGCCCCGCCCCCCGGCACCGACGCTACGCACTGCACTGCAAATTGCCGACTGTACCGGGCTTAAGCCGGTAAGCCCCGCCCCCATCGCGGTAAGCCCCGCCCCGGCACCGACGCTATGCAATGCACTGCAAGTTGCCGACTGTACCGGGCATGAAGCCGGTAAGCCACGCCACCATCGCGCGGGCATGTTCAATAAAACAAATGGCGGTGCTATGCCATGAGAAGTAACAGCGGCCCCAGCGCAAAAGGTAACGAAGTGTTGCGTCTGCTGAAGAGGTGGCAGTAAGCATTGCCTGTTGTCAACTGTACCAGGCTAAAGCCGGTAAGCCCCGCCCCCACCCAATGCACGTGGCCAATCATACCAGGCTTAAGCCGGCGAGCCACGCCCCCTGCGCCGACCCAATGCTATGTAATTCACTGCAATGCAATTGATTTTTTGCCCTTAGTGGGAGTTGAACCCAGGACCCCAGCGCTGCAAGGCTACTGTGCTAACCACTGAGCCACCGTGCTGCCTCTACTCCACTGCAATTTAAATGAGGGCATGTTTAAAAAAACAAGTGGCGGTGCTATGTTATGAAAAGTAGCAGCCGCTTCAGCGCCAAAGGAAATGATGGGTTGCGTCTGCTGAAAGGTGACAGTAAACATTGCATGTTGCCATAGTTGCACACTGTACCTGGCATGACGCGATAAGCCCCGCCCCCATGGCGGTAAGCCCCGCCCCCGGCACCGACGCTACGCAATGCACTGTGTGTTGCCGACTGTACCGGGCTTAAGCCGGTAAGCCCCGCCCCATCGCGGTAAGCCCCGCCCCCCGGCACCGACGCTACGCAACGCACTGCAAATTGCCGACTGTACCGGGCTTAAGCCGGTAAGCCCCGCCCCCATCGCGGTAAGCCCCGCCCCCGGCACCGACGCTATGCAATGCACTGCAAGTTGCCGACTGTACCGGGCTTAAGCCGGTAAGCCACGCCCCCATCGCGCGGGCATGTTCAATAAAACAAATGGCGGTGCTATGCCATGAGAAGTAACAGCGGCCCCAGCGCAAAAGGTAACGAAGTGTTGCGTCTGCTGAAGAGGTGGCAGTAAGCATTGCGTGTTGTCAACTGTACCAGGCTAAAGCCGGTAAGCCCCGCCCCCACCCAATGCACGGGGCCAATCATACCAGGCTTAAGCCGGCGAGCCACGCCCCCTGCGCCGACCCAATGCTATGTAATTCACTGCAATGCAATTGGTTTTTTGCCCTTAGTGGGAGTTGAACCCAGGACCCCAGCGCTGCAAGGCTACTGTGCTAACCACTGAACCACCGTGCTGCCTCTACTCCAATGCAATTTAAATGAGGGCATGTTTGAAAAAACAAGTGGCGGTGCTATGTTATGAAAAGTAGCAGCCGCTTCAGCGCCAAAGGAAATGATGGGTTGCGTCTGCTGAAAAGGTGACAGTAAGCATTGCATGTTGCCATAGTTGCACACTGTACCTGGCATGACGCGGTAAGCCCCGCCCCCATGGCGGTAAGCCCCGCCCCCCGGCACCGACGCTACGCAATGCACTGTGTGTTGCCGACTGTACAGGGCTTAAGCCGGTAAGCCCCGCCCCATTGCGGTAAGCCCCGCCCCCGGCACCGACGCTATGCAATGCACTGCATGTTTCCATCTGTACCGGGCTTAAGCCGGTAAGCCCCGCCCCATCGCGGTAAGCCCCGCCCCCGGCACCGACGCTACGCAATGCACTGCAAGTTGCCGACTGTACCGGGCTTAAGCCGGTAAGCCCCGCCCCCGGCACCGACGCTATGCAATGCACTGCAAGTTGCCGACTGTACCGGGCTTAAGCCGGTAAGCCCCGCCCCCGGCACCGACGCTATGCAATGCACTGTGTGTTGCCGACTGTACCGGGCTTAAGCCGGTAAGCCCCGCCCCATCGCGGTAAGCCCCGCCCCCCGGCACCGACGCTACGCAACGCACTGCAAATTGCCGACTGTACCGGGCTTAAGCCGGTAAGCCCCGCCCCCATCGCGGTAAGCCCCGCCCCCGGCACCGACGCTATGCAATGCACTGCAAGTTGCCGACTGTACCGGGCTTAAGCCGGTAAGCCACGCCCCCATCGCGCGGGCATGTTCAATAAAACAAATGGCGGTGCTATGCCATGAGAAGTAACAGCGGCCCCAGCGCAAAAGGTAACGAAGTGTTGCGTCTGCTGAAGAGGTGGCAGTAAGCATTGCGTGTTGTCAACTGTACCAGGCTAAAGCCGGTAAGCCCCGCCCCCACCCAATGCACGTGGCCAATCATACCAGGCTTAAGCCGGCGAGCCACGCCCCCTGCGCCGACCCAATGCTATGTAATTCACTGCAATGCAATTGGCTTTTTGCCCTTAGTGGGAGTTGAACCCAGGACCCCAGCGCTGCAAGGCTACTGTGCTAACCACTGAACCACCGTGCTGCCTCTACTCCAATGCAATTTAAATGAGGGCATGTTTAAAAAAACAAGTGGCGGTGCTATGTTATGAAAAGTAGCAGCCGCTTCAGCGCCAAAGGAAATGATGGGTTGCGTCTGCTGAAAAGGTGACAGTAAGCATTGCATGTTGCCATAGTTGCACACTGTACCTGGCATGACGCGGTAAGCCCCGCCCCCATGGCGGTAAGCCCCGCCCCCGGCACCGACGCTACGCAATGCACTGTGTGTTGCCGACTGTACAGGGCTTAAGCCGGTAAGCCCCGCCCCATTGCGGTAAGCCCCGCCCCCGGCACCGACGCTATGCAATGCACTGCATGTTTCCATCTGTACCGGGCTTAAGCCGGTAAGCCCCCCCCCATCGCGGTAAGCCCCGCCCCCGGCACCGACGCTACGCAATGCACTGCAAGTTGCCGACTGTACCGGGCTTAAGCCGGTAAGCCCCGCCCCCGGCACCGACGCTATGCAATGCACTGCAAGTTGCCGACTGTACCGGGCTTAAGCCGGTAAGCCCCGCCCCCGGCACCGACGCTATGCAATGCACTGCAAGTTGCCGACTGTACCGGGCTTAAGCCGGTAAGCCCCGCCCCATCGCGGTAAGCCCCGCCCCCCGGCACCGACGCTACGCACTGCACTGCAAATTGTCGACTGTACCGGGCTTAAGCCGGTAAGCCCCGCCCCCATCGCGGTAAGCCCCGCCCCCGGCACCGACGCTATGCAATGCACTGCAAGTTGCCGACTGTACCGGGCAGAAGCCGGTAAGCCACGCCACCATCGCGCGGGCATGTTCAATAAAACAAATGGCGGTGCTATGCCATGAGAAGTAACAGCGGCCCCAGCGCAAAAGGTAACGAAGTGTTGCGTCTGCTGAAGAGGTGGCAGTAAGCATTGCGTGTTGTCAACTGTACCAGGCTAAATCCGGTAAGCCCCGCCCCCACCCAATGCACGGGGCCAATCATACCAGGCTTAAGCCGGCGAGCCACGCCCCCTGCGCCGACCCAATGCTATGTAATTCACTGCAATGCAATTGATTTTTTGCCCTTAGTGGGAGTTGAACCCAGGACCCCAGCGCTGCAAGGCTACTGTGCTAACCACTGAGCCACCGTGCTGCCTCTACTCCAATGCAATTTAAATGAGGGCATGTTTAAAAAAACAAGTGGCGGTGCTATGTTATGAAAAGTAGCAGCCGCTTCAGCGCCAAAGGAAATGATGGGTTGCGTCTGCTGAAAAGGTGACAGTAAACATTGCATGTTGCCATAGTTGCACACTGTACCTGGCATGACGCGATAAGCCCCGCCCCCATGGCGGTAAGCCCCGCCCCCGGCACCGACGCTACGCAATGCACTGTGTGTTGCCGACTGTACCGGGCTTAAGCCGGTAAGCCCCGCCCCATCGCGGTAAGCCCCGCCCCCCGGCACCGACGCTACGCAACGCACTGCAAATTGCCGACTGTACCGGGCTTAAGCCGGTAAGCCCCGCCCCCATCGCGGTAAGCCCCGCCCCCGGCACCGACGCTATGCAATGCACTGCAAGTTGCCGACTGTAGCGGGCTTAAGCCGGTAAGCCACGCCCCCATCGCGCGGGCATGTTCAATAAAACAAATGGCGGTGCTATGCCATGAGAAGTAACAGCGGCCCCAGCGCAAAAGGTAACGAAGTGTTGCGTCTGCTGAAGAGGTGGAAGTAAGCATTGCGTGTTGTCAACTGTACCAGGCTAAAGCCGGTAAGCCCCGCCCCCACCCAATGCACGTGGCCAATCATACCAGGCTTAAGCCGGCGAGCCACGCCCCCTGCGCCGACCCAATGCTATGTAATTCACTGCAATGCAATTGGTTTTTTGCCCTTAGTGGGAGTTGAACCCAGGACCCCAGCGCTGCAAGGCTACTGTGCTAACCACTGAACCACCGTGCTGCCTCTACTCCAATGCAATTTAAATGAGGGCATGTTTAAAAAAACAAGTGGCGGTGCTATGTTATGAAAAGTAGCAGCCGCTTCAGCGCCAAAGGAAATGATGGGTTGCGTCTGCTGAAAAGGTGACAGTAAGCATTGCATGTTGCCATAGTTGCACACTGTACCTGGCATGACGCGGTAAGCCCCGCCCCCATGGCGGTAAGCCCCGCCCCCGGCACCGACGCTACGCAATGCACTGTGTGTTGCCGACTGTACAGGGCTTAAGCCGGTAAGCCCCGCCCCATTGCGGTAAGCCCCGCCCCCGGCACCGACGCTATGCAATGCACTGCATGTTTCCATCTGTACCGGGCTTAAGCCGGTAAGCCCCGCCCCATCGCGGTAAGCCCCGCCCCCGGCACCGACGCTACGCAATGCACTGCAAGTTGCCGACTGTACCGGGCTTAAGCCGGTAAGCCCCGCCCCCGGCACCGACGCTATGCAATGCACTGCAAGTTGCCGACTGTACCGGGCTTAAGCCGGTAAGCCCCGCCCCCGGCACCGACGCTATGCAATGCACTGCAAGTTGCCGACTGTACCGGGCTTAAGCCGGTAAGCCCCGCCCCATCGCGGTAAGCCCCGCCCCCCGGCACCGACGCTACGCACTGCACTGCAAATTGCCGACTGTCCCGGGCTTAAGCCGGTAAGCCCCGCCCCATCGCGGTAAGCCCCGCCCCCGGCACCGACGCTATGCAATGCACTGCATGTTTCCATCTGTACCGGGCTTAAGCCGGTAAGCCCCGCCCCATCGCGGTAAGCCCCGCCCCCGGCACCGACGCTACGCAATGCACTGCAAGTTGCCGACTGTACCGGGCTTAAGCCGGTAAGCCCCGCCCCCGGCACCGACGCTATGCAATGCACTGCAAGTTGCCGACTGTACCGGGCTTAAGCCGGTAAGCCCCGCCCCCGGCACCGACGCTATGCAATGCACTGCAAGTTGCCGACTGTACCGGGCTTAAGCCGGTAAGCCCCGCCCCATCGCGGTAAGCCCCGCCCCCCGGCACCGACGCTACGCACTGCACTGCAAATTGCCGACTGTACCGGGCTTAAGCCGGTAAGCCCCGCCCCATCGCGGTAAGCCCCGCCCCCGGCACCGACGCTATGCAATGCACTGCATGTTTCCATCTGTACCGGGCTTAAGCCGGTAAGCCCCGCCCCATCGCGGTAAGCCCCGCCCCCGGCACCGACGCTACGCAATGCACTGCAAGTTGCCGACTGTACCGGGCTTAAGCCGGTAAGCCCCGCCCCCGGCACCGACGCTATGCAATGCACTGCAAGTTGCCGACTGTACCGGGCTTAAGCCGGTAAGCCCCGCCCCCGGCACCGACGCTATGCAATGCACTGCAAGTTGCCGACTGTACCGGGCTTAAGCCGGTAAGCCCCGCCCCATCGCGGTAAGCCCCGCCCCCGGCACCGACGCTACGCAACGCACTGCAAATTGCCGACTGTACCGGGCTTAAGCCGGTAAGCCCCGCCCCCATCGCGGTAAGCCCCGCCCCCGGCACCGACGCTATGCAATGCACTGCAAGTTGCCGACTGTACCGGGCTTAAGCCGGTAAGCCACGCCCCCATCGCGCGGGCATGTTCAATAAAACAAATGGCGGTGCTATGCCATGAGAAGTAACAGCGGCCCCAGCGCAAAAGGTAACGAAGTGTTGCGTCTGCTGAAGAGGTGGCAGTAAGCATCGCGTGTTGTCAACTGTACCAGGCTAAAGCCGGTAAGCCCCGCCCCCACCCAATGCACGTGGCCAATCATACCAGGCTTAAGCCGGCGAGCCACGCCCCCTGCGCCGACCCAATGCTATGTAATTCACTGCAATGCAATTGGTTTTTTGCCCTTAGTGGGAGTTGAACCCAGGACCCCAGCGCTGCAAGGCTACTGTGCTAACCACTGAACCACCGTGCTGCCTCTACTCCAATGCAATTTAAATGAGGGCATGTTTAAAAAAACAAGTGGCGGTGCTATGTTATGAAAAGTAGCAGCCGCTTCAGCGCCAAAGGAAATGATGGGTTGCGTCTGCTGAAAAGGTGACAGTAAGCATTGCATGTTGCCATAGTTGCACACTGTACCTGGCATGACGCGGTAAGCCCCGCCCCCATGGCGGTAAGCCCCGCCCCCGGCACCGACGCTACGCAATGCACTGTGTGTTGCCTACTGTACAGGGCTTAAGCCGGTAAGCCCCGCCCCATCGCGGTAAGCCCCGCCCCCGGCACCGACGCTATGCAATGCACTGCATGTTTCCATCTGTACCGGGCTTAAGCCGGTAAGCCCCGCCCCATCGCGGTAAGCCCCGCCCCCGGCACCGACGCTACGCAATGCACTGCAAGTTGCCGACTGTACCGGGCTTAAGCCGGTAAGCCCCGCCCCCGGCACCGACGCTATGCAATGCACTGCAAGTTGCCGACTGTACCGGGCTTAAGCCGGTAAGCCCCGCCCCCGGCACCGACGCTATGCAATGCACTGCAAGTTGCCGACTGTACCGGGCTTAAGCCGGTAAGCCCCGCCCCATCGCGGTAAGCCCCGCCCCCCGGCACCGACGCTACGCAATGCACTGCAAGTTGCCGACTGTACCGGGCTTAAGCCGGTAAGCCCCGCCCCCGGCACCGACGCTATGCAATGCACTGCAAGTTGCCGACTGTACCGGGCTTAAGCCGGTAAGCCACGCCCCCATCGCGCGGGCATGTTCAATAAAACAAATGGCGGTGCTATGCCATGAGAAGTAACAGCGGCCCCAGCGCAAAAGGTAACGAAGTGTTGCGTCTGCTGAAGAGGTGGCAGTAAGCATTGCGTGTTGTCAACTGTACCAGGCTAAATCCGGTAAGCCCCGCCCCCACCCAATGCACGGGGCCAATCATACCAGGCTTAAGCCGGCGAGCCACGCCCCCTGCGCCGACCCAATGCTATGTAATTCACTGCAATGCAATTGGTTTTTTGCCCTTAGTGGGAGTTGAACCCAGGACCCCAGCGCTGCAAGGCTACTGTGCTAACCACTGAACCACCGTGCTGCCTCTACTCCAATGCAATTTAAATGAGGGCATGTTTGAAAAAACAAGTGGCGGTGCTATGTTATGAAAAGTAGCAGCCGCTTCAGCGCCAAAGGAAATGATGGGTTGCGTCTGCTGAAAAGGTGACAGTAAGCATTGCATGTTGCCATAGTTGCACACTGTACCTGGCATGACGCGGTAAGCCCCGCCCCCATGGCGGTAAGCCCCGCCCCCGGCACCGACGCTACGCAATGCACTGTGTGTTGCCGACTGTACAGGGCTTAAGCCGGTAAGCCCCGCCCCATTGCGGTAAGCCCCGCCCCCGGCACCGACGCTATGCAATGCACTGCATGTTTCCATCTGTACCGGGCTTAAGCCGGTAAGCCCCGCCCCATCGCGGTAAGCCCCGCCCCCGGCACCGACGCTACGCAATGCACTGCAAGTTGCCGACTGTACCGGGCTTAAGCCGGTAAGCCCCGCCCCCGGCACCGACGCTATGCAATGCACGGCAAGTTGCCGACTGTACCGGGCTTAAGCCGGTAAGCCCCGCCCCCGGCACCGACGCTATGCAATGCACTGCAAGTTGCCGACTGTACCGGGCTTAAGCCGGTAAGCCCCGCCCCATCGCGGTAAGCCCCGCCCCCCGGCACCGACGCTACGCACTGCACTGCAAATTGCCGACTGTACCGGGCTTAAGCCGGTAAGCCCCGCCCCCATCGCGGTAAGCCCCGCCCCCGGCACCGACGCTATGCAATGCACTGCAAGTTGCCGACTGTACCGGGCAGAAGCCGGTAAGCCACGCCACCATCGCGCGGGCATGTTCAATAAAACAAATGGCGGTGCTATGCCATGAGAAGTAACAGCGGCCCCAGCGCAAAAGGTAACGAAGTGTTGCGTCTGCTGAAGAGGTGGCAGTAAGCATTGCCTGTTGTCAACTGTACCAGGCTAAAGCCGGTAAGCCCCGCCCCCACCCAATGCACGTGGCCAATCATACCAGGCTTAAGCCGGCGAGCCACGCCCCCTGCGCCGACCCAATGCTATGTAATTCACTGCAATGCAATTGATTTTTTGCCCTTAGTGGGAGTTGAACCCAGGACCCCAGCGCTGCAAGGCTACTGTGCTAACCACTGAGCCACCGTGCTGCCTCTACTCCAATGCAATTTAAATGAGGGCATGTTTAAAAAAACAAGTGGCGGTGCTATGTTATGAAAAGTAGCAGCCGCTTCAGCGCCAAAGGAAATGATGGGTTGCGTCTGCTGAAAAGGTGACAGTAAACATTGCATGTTGCCATAGTTGCACACTGTACCTGGCATGACGCGATAAGCCCCGCCCCCATGGCGGTAAGCCCCGCCCCCGGCACCGACGCTACGCAATGCACTGTGTGTTGCCGACTGTACCGGGCTTAAGCCGGTAAGCCCCGCCCCATCGCGGTAAGCCCCGCCCCCCGGCACCGACGCTACGCAACGCACTGCAAATTGCCGACTGTACCGGGCTTAAGCCGGTAAGCCCCGCCCCCATCGCGGTAAGCCCCGCCCCCGGCACCGACGCTATGCAATGCACTGCAAGTTGCCGACTGTACCGGGCTTAAGCCGGTAAGCCACGCCCCCATCGCGCGGGCATGTTCAATAAAACAAATGGCGGTGCTATGCCATGAGAAGTAACAGCGGCCCCAGCGCAAAAGGTAACGAAGTGTTGCGTCTGCTGAAGAGGTGGCAGTAAGCATTGCGTGTTGTCAACTGTACCAGGCTAAAGCCGGTAAGCCCCGCCCCATCGCGGTAAGCCCCGCCCCCCGGCACCGACGCTACGCACTGCACTGCAAATTGCCGACTGTACCGGGCTTAAGCCGGTAAGCCCCGCCCCATCGCGGTAAGCCCCGCCCCCGGCACCGACGCTATGCAATGCACTGCATGTTTCCATCTGTACCGGGCTTAAGCCGGTAAGCCCCGCCCCATCGCGGTAAGCCCCGCCCCCGGCACCGACGCTACGCAATGCACTGCAAGTTGCCGACTGTACCGGGCTTAAGCCGGTAAGCCCCGCCCCCGGCACCGACGCTATGCAATGCACTGCAAGTTGCCGACTGTACCGGGCTTAAGCCGGTAAGCCCCGCCCCCGGCACCGACGCTATGCAATGCACTGCAAGTTGCCGACTGTACCGGGCTTAAGCCGGTAAGCCCCGCCCCATCGCGGTAAGCCCCGCCCCCGGCACCGACGCTACGCAACGCACTGCAAATTGCCGACTGTACCGGGCTTAAGCCGGTAAGCCCCGCCCCCATCGCGGTAAGCCCCGCCCCCGGCACCGACGCGATGCAAGGCACTGCAAGTTGCCGACTGTACCGGGCTTAAGCCGGTAAGCCACGCCCCCATCGCGCGGGCATGTTCAATAAAACAAATGGCGGTGCTATGCCATGAGAAGTAACAGCGGCCCCAGCGCAAAAGGTAACGAAGTGTTGCGTCTGCTGAAGAGGTGGCAGTAAGCATCGCGTGTTGTCAACTGTACCAGGCTAAAGCCGGTAAGCCCCGCCCCCACCCAATGCACGTGGCCAATCATACCAGGCTTAAGCCGGCGAGCCACGCCCCCTGCGCCGACCCAATGCTATGTAATTCACTGCAATGCAATTGATTTTTTGCCCTTAGTGGGAGTTGAACCCAGGACCCCAGCGCTGCAAGGCTACTGTGCTAACCACTGAACCACCGTGCTGCCTCTACTCCAATGCAATTTAAATGAGGGCATGTTTAAAAAAACAAGTGGCGGTGCTATGTTATGAAAAGTAGCAGCCGCTTCAGCGCCAAAGGAAATGATGGGTTGCGTCTGCTGAAAAGGTGACAGTAAGCATTGCATGTTGCCATAGTTGCACACTGTACCTGGCATGACGCGGTAAGCCCCGCCCCCATGGCGGTAAGCCCCGCCCCCGGCACCGACGCTACGCAATGCACTGGGTGTTGCCTACTGTACCGGGCTTAAGCCGGTAAGCCCCGCCCCATCGCGGTAAGCCCCGCCCCCGGCACCGACGCTATGCAATGCACTGCATGTTTCCATCTGTACCGGGCTTAAGCCGGTAAGCCCCGCCCCATCGCGGTAAGCCCCGCCCCCGGCACCGACGCTACGCAATGCACTGCAAGTTGCCGACTGTACCGGGCTTAAGCCGGTAAGCCCCGCCCCCGGCACCGACGCTATGCAATGCACTGCAAGTTGCCGACTGTACCGGGCTTAAGCCGGTAAGCCCCGCCCCCGGCACCGACGCTATGCAATGCACTGCAAGTTGCCGACTGTACCGGGCTTAAGCCGGTAAGCCCCGCCCCATCGCGGTAAGCCCCGCCCCCCGGCACCGACGCTACGCACTGCACTGCAAATTGCCGACTGTACCGGGCTTAAGCCGGTAAGCCCCGCCCCCGGCACCGACGCTATGCAATGCACTGCAAGTTGCCGACTGTACCGGGCTTAAGCCGGTAAGCCACGCCCCCATCGCGCGGGCATGTTCAATAAAACAAATGGCGGTGCTATGCCATGAGAAGTAACAGCGGCCCCAGCGCAAAAGGTAACGAAGTGTTGCGTCTGCTGAAGAGGTGGCAGTAAGCATTGCGTGTTGTCAACTGTACCAGGCTAAATCCGGTAAGCCCCGCCCCCACCCAATGCACGGGGCCAATCATACCAGGCTTAAGCCGGCGAGCCACGCCCCCTGCGCCGACCCAATGCTATGTAATTCACTGCAATGCAATTGGTTTTTTGCCCTTAGTGGGAGTTGAACCCAGGACCCCAGCGCTGCAAGGCTACTGTGCTAACCACTGAACCACCGTGCTGCCTCTACTCCAATGCAATTTAAATGAGGGCATGTTTGAAAAAACAAGTGGCGGTGCTATGTTATGAAAAGTAGCAGCCGCTTCAGCGCCAAAGGAAATGATGGGTTGCGTCTGCTGAAAAGGTGACAGTAAGCATTGCATGTTGCCATAGTTGCACACTGTACCTGGCATGACGCGGTAAGCCCCGCCCCCATGGCGGTAAGCCCCGCCCCCGGCACCGACGCTACGCAATGCACTGTGTGTTGCCGACTGTACAGGGCTTAAGCCGGTAAGCCCCGCCCCATTGCGGTAAGCCCCGCCCCCGGCACCGACGCTATGCAATGCACTGCATGTTTCCATCTGTACCGGGCTTAAGCCGGTAAGCCCCGCCCCATCGCGGTAAGCCCCGCCCCCGGCACCGACGCTACGCAATGCACTGCAAGTTGCCGACTGTACCGGGCTTAAGCCGGTAAGCCCCGCCCCCGGCACCGACGCTATGCAATGCACTGCAAGTTGCCGACTGTACCGGGCTTAAGCCGGTAAGCCCCGCCCCCGGCACCGACGCTATGCAATGCACTGCAAGTTGCCGACTGTACCGGGCTTAAGCCGGTAAGCCCCGCCCCATCGCGGTAAGCCCCGCCCCCCGGCACCGACGCTACGCACTGCACTGCAAATTGCCGACTGTACCGGGCTTAAGCCGGTAAGCCCCGCCCCCATCGCGGTAAGCCCCGCCCCCGGCACCGACGCTATGCAATGCACTGCAAGTTGCCGACTGTACCGGGCAGAAGCCGGTAAGCCACGCCACCATCGCGCGGGCATGTTCAATAAAACAAATGGCGGTGCTATGCCATGAGAAGTAACAGCGGCCCCAGCGCAAAAGGTAACGAAGTGTTGCGTCTGCTGAAGAGGTGGCAGTAAGCATTGCCTGTTGTCAACTGTACCAGGCTAAAGCCGGTAAGCCCCGCCCCCACCCAATGCACGTGGCCAATCATACCAGGCTTAAGCCGGCGAGCCACGCCCCCTGCGCCGACCCAATGCTATGTAATTCACTGCAATGCAATTGATTTTTTGCCCTTAGTGGGAGTTGAACCCAGGACCCCAGCGCTGCAAGGCTACTGTGCTAACCACTGAGCCACCGTGCTGCCTCTACTCCAATGCAATTTAAATGAGGGCATGTTTAAAAAAACAAGTGGCGGTGCTATGTTATGAAAAGTAGCAGCCGCTTCAGCGCCAAAGGAAATGATGGGTTGCGTCTGCTGAAAAGGTGACAGTAAACATTGCATGTTGCCATAGTTGCACACTGTACCTGGCATGACGCGATAAGCCCCGCCCCCATGGCGGTAAGCCCCGCCCCCGGCACCGACGCTACGCCATGCACTGTGTGTTGCCGACTGTACCGGGCTTAAGCCGGTAAGCCCCGCCCCATCGCGGTAAGCCCCGCCCCCCGGCACCGACGCTACGCAACGCACTGCAAATTGCCGACTGTACCGGGCTTAAGCCGGTAAGCCCCGCCCCCATCGCGGTAAGCCCCGCCCCCGGCACCGACGCTATGCAATGCACTGCAAGTTGCCGACTGTACCGGGCTTAAGCCGGTAAGCCACGCCCCCATCGCGCGGGCATGTTCAATAAAACAAATGGCGGTGCTATGCCATGAGAAGTAACAGCGGCCCCAGCGCAAAAGGTAACGAAGTGTTGCGTCTGCTGAAGAGGTGGCAGTAAGCATTGCGTGTTGTCAACTGTACCAGGCTAAATCCGGTAAGCCCCGCCCCCACCCAATGCACGGGGCCAATCATACCAGGCTTAAGCCGGCGAGCCACGCCCCCTGCGCCGACCCAATGCTATGTAATTCACTGCAATGCAATTGGTTTTTTGCCCTTAGTGGGAGTTGAACCCAGGACCCCAGCGCTGCAAGGCTACTGTGCTAACCACTGAACCACCGTGCTGCCTCTACTCCAATGCAATTTAAATGAGGGCATGTTTGAAAAAACAAGTGGCGGTGCTATGTTATGAAAAGTAGCAGCCGCTTCAGCGCCAAAGGAAATGATGGGTTGCGTCTGCTGAAAAGGTGACAGTAAGCATTGCATGTTGCCATAGTTGCACACTGTACCTGGCATGACGCGGTAAGCCCCGCCCCCATGGCGGTAAGCCCCGCCCCCGGCACCGACGCTACGCAATGCACTGTGTGTTGCCGACTGTACAGGGCTTAAGCCGGTAAGCCCCGCCCCATTGCGGTAAGCCCTGCCCCCGGCACCGACGCTATGCAATGCACTGCATGTTTCCATCTGTACCGGGCTTAAGCCGGTAAGCCCCGCCCCATCGCGGTAAGCCCCGCCCCCGGCACCGACGCTACGCAATGCACTGCAAGTTGCCGACTGTACCGGGCTTAAGCCGGTAAGCCCCGCCCCCGGCACCGACGCTATGCAATGCACTGCAAGTTGCCGACTGTACCGGGCTTAAGCCGGTAAGCCCCGCCCCCGGCACCGACGCTACGCAATGCACTGTGTGTTGCCGACTGTACCGGGCTTAAGCCGGTAAGCCCCGCCCCATCGCGGTAAGCCCCGCCCCCCGGCACCGCCGCTACGCAACGCACTGCAAATTGCCGACTGTACCGGGCTTAAGCCGGTAAGCCCCGCCCCCATCGCGGTAAGCCCCGCCCCCGGCACCGACGCTATGCAATGCACTGCAAGTTGCCGACTGTACCGGGCTTAAGCCGGTAAGCCACGCCCCCATCGCGCGGGCATGTTCAATAAAACAAATGGCGGTGCTATGCCATGAGAAGTAACAGCGGCCCCAGCGCAAAAGGTAACGAAGTGTTGCGTCTGCTGAAGAGGTGGCAGTAAGCATTGCGTGTTGTCAACTGTACCAGGCTAAAGCCGGTAAGCCCCGCCCCCACCCAATGCACGTGGCCAATCATACCAGGCTTAAGCCGGCGAGCCACGCCCCCTGCGCCGACCCAATGCTATGTAATTCACTGCAATGCAATTGGCTTTTTGCCCTTAGTGGGAGTTGAACCCAGGACCCCAGCGCTGCAAGGCTACTGTGCTAACCACTGAACCACCGTGCTGCCTCTACTCCAATGCAATTTAAATGAGGGCATGTTTAAAAAAACAAGTGGCGGTGCTATGTTATGAAAAGTAGCAGCCGCTTCAGCGCCAAAGGAAATGATGGGTTGCGTCTGCTGAAAAGGTGACAGTAAGCATTGCATGTTACCATAGTTGCACACTGTACCTGGCATGACGCGGTAAGCCCCGCCCCCATGGTGGTAAGCCCCGCCCCCGGCACCGACGCTACGCAATGCACTGTGTTTTGCCGACTGTACAGGGCTTAAGCCGGTAAGCCCCGCCACATCGCGGTAAGCCCCGCCCCCGGCACCGACGCTATGCAATGCACTGCATGTTTCCATCTGTACCGGGCTTAAGCCGGTAAGCCCCGCCCCATTGCGGTAAGCCCCGCCCCCGGCACCGACGCTATGCAATGCACTGCAAGTTGCCGACTGTACCGGGCTTAAGCCGGTAAGCCCCGCCCCCGGCACCGACGCTATGCAATGCACTGCAAGTTGCCGACTGTACCGGGCTTAAGCCGGTAAGCCCCGCCCCATCGCGGTAAGCCCCGCCCCCATCGCGGTAAGCCCCGCCCCCGGCACCGACGCTATGCAATGCACTGCAAGTTGCCGACTGTACCGGGCTTAAGCCGGTAAGCCACGCCCCCATCGCGCGGGCATGTTCAATAAAACAAATGGCGGTGCTATGCCATGAGAAGTAACAGCGGCCCCAGCGCAAAAGGTAACGAAGTGTTGCGTCTGCTGAAGAGGTGGCAGTAAGCATTGCGTGTTGTCAACTGTACCAGGCTAAAGCCGGTAAGCCCCGCCCCCACCCAATGCACGTGGCCAATCATACCAGGCTTAAGCCGGCGAGCCACGCCCCCTGCGCCGACCCAATGCTATGTAATTCACTGCAATGCAATTGGTTTTTTGCCCTTACTGGGAGTGGAACCCAGGACCCCAGCGCTGCAAGGCTACTGTGCTAACCACTGAACCACCGTGCTGCCTCTACTCCAATGCAATTTAAATGAGGGCATGTTTAAAAAAACAAGTGGCGGTGCTATGTTATGAAAAGTAGCAGCCGCTTCAGCGCCAAAGGAAATGATGGGTTGCGTCTGCTGAAAAGGTGACAGTAAGCATTGCATGTTGCCATAGTTGCACACTGTACCTGGCATGACGCGGTAAGCCCCGCCCCCATGGCGGTAAGCCCCGCCCCCGGCACCGACGCTACGCAATGCACTGTGTGTTGCCTACTGTACAGGGCTTAAGCCGGTAAGCCCCGCCCCATCGCGGTAAGCCCCGCCCCCGGCACCGACGCTATGCAATGCACTGCATGTTTCCATCTGTACCGGGCTTAAGCCGGTAAGCCCCGCCCCATCGCGGTAAGCCCCGCCCCCGGCACCGACGCTACGCAATGCACTGCAAGTTGCCGACTGTACCGGGCTTAAGCCGGTAAGCCCCGCCCCCGGCACCGACGCTATGCAATGCACTGCAAGTTGCCGACTGTACCGGGCTTAAGCCGGTAAGCCCCGCCCCCGGCACCGACGCTATGCAATGCACTGCAAGTTGCCGACTGTACCGGGCTTAAGCCGGTAAGCCCCGCCCCATCGCGGTAAGCCCCGCCCCCCGGCCCCGACGCTACGCACTGCACTGCAAATTGCCGACTGTACCGGGCTTAAGCCGGTAAGCCCCGCCCCCATCGCGGTAAGCCCCGCCCCCGGCACCGACGCTATGCAATGCACTGCAAGTTGCCGACTGTACCGGGCAGAAGCCGGTAAGCCACGCCACCATCGCGCGGGCATGTTCAATAAAACAAATGGCGGTGCTATGCCATGAGAAGTAACAGCGGCCCCAGCGCAAAAGGTAACGAAGTGTTGCGTCTGCTGAAGAGGTGGCAGTAAGCATTGCCTGTTGTCAACTGTACCAGGCTAAAGCCGGTAAGCCCCGCCCCCACCCAATGCACGTGGCCAATCATACCAGGCTTAAGCCGGCGAGCCACGCCCCCTGCGCCGACCCAATGCTATGTAATTCACTGCAATGCAATTGATTTTTTGCCCTTAGTGGGAGTTGAACCCAGGACCCCAGCGCTGCAAGGCTACTGTGCTAACCACTGAACCACCGTGCTGCCTCTACTCCAATGCAATTTAAATGAGGGCATGTTTGAAAAAACAAGTGGCGGTGCTATGTTATGAAAAGTAGCAGCCGCTTCAGCGCCAAAGGAAATGATGGGTTGCGTCTGCTGAAAAGGTGACAGTAAGCATTGCATGTTGCCATAGTTGCACACTGTACCTGGCATGACGCGGTAAGCCCCGCCCCCATGGCGGTAAGCCCCGCCCCCGGCACCGACGCTACGCAATGCACTGTGTGTTGCCGACTGTACAGGGCTTAAGCCGGTAAGCCCCGCCCCATTGCGGTAAGCCCCGCCCCCGGCACCGACGCTATGCAATGCACTGCATGTTTCCATCTGTACCGGGCTTAAGCCGGTAAGCCCCGCCCCATCGCGGTAAGCCCCGCCCCCGGCACCGACGCTACGCAATGCACTGCAAGTTGCCGACTGTACCGGGCTTAAGCCGGTAAGCCCCGCCCCCGGCACCGACGCTATGCAATGCACTGCAAGTTGCCGACTGTACCGGGCTTAAGCCGGTAAGCCCCGCCCCCGGCACCGACGCTACGCAATGCACTGTGTGTTGCCGACTGTACCGGGCTTAAGCCGGTAAGCCCCGCCCCATCGCGGTAAGCCCCGCCCCCCGGCACCGACGCTACGCAACGCACTGCAAATTGCCGACTGTACCGGGCTTAAGCCGGTAAGCCCCGCCCCCATCGCGGTAAGCCCCGCCCCCGGCACCGACGCTATGCAATGCACTGCAAGTTGCCGACTGTACCGGGCTTAAGCCGGTAAGCCACGCCCCCATCGCGCGGGCATGTTCAATAAAACAAATGGCGGTGCTATGCCATGAGAAGTAACAGCGGCCCCAGCGCAAAAGGTAACGAAGTGTTGCGTCTGCTGAAGAGGTGGCAGTAAGCATTGCGTGTTGTCAACTGTACCAGGCTAAAGCCGGTAAGCCCCGCCCCCACCCAATGCACGTGGCCAATCATACCAGGCTTAAGCCGGCGAGCCACGCCCCCTGCGCCGACCCAATGCTATGTAATTCACTGCAATGCAATTGGCTTTTTGCCCTTAGTGGGAGTTGAACCCAGGACCCCAGCGCTGCAAGGCTACTGTGCTAACCACTGAACCACCGTGCTGCCTCTACTCCAATGCAATTTAAATGAGGGCATGTTTAAAAAAACAAGTGGCGGTGCTATGTTATGAAAAGTAGCAGCCGCTTCAGCGCCAAAGGAAATGATGGGTTGCGTCTGCTGAAAAGGTGACAGTAAGCATTGCATGTTACCATAGTTGCACACTGTACCTGGCATGACGCGGTAAGCCCCGCCCCCATGGTGGTAAGCCCCGCCCCCGGCACCGACGCTACGCAATGCACTGTGTTTTGCCGACTGTACAGGGCTTAAGCCGGTAAGCCCCGCCACATCGCGGTAAGCCCCGCCCCCGGCACCGACGCTATGCAATGCACTGCATGTTTCCATCTGTACCGGGCTTAAGCCGGTAAGCCCCGCCCCATCGCGGTAAGCCCCGCCCCCGGCACCGACGCTATGCAATGCACTGCAAGTTGCCGACTGTACCGGGCTTAAGCCGGTAAGCCCCGCCCCCGGCACCGACGCTATGCAATGCACTGCAAGTTGCCGACTGTACCGGGCTTAAGCCGGTAAGCCCCGCCCCATCGCGGTAAGCCCCGCCCCCATCGCGGTAAGCCCCGCCCCCGGCACCGACGCTATGCAATGCACTGCAAGTTGCCGACTGTACCGGGCTTAAGCCGGTAAGCCACGCCCCCATCGCGCGGGCATGTTCAATAAAACAAATGGCGGTGCTATGCCATGAGAAGTAACAGCGGCCCCAGCGCAAAAGGTAACGAAGTGTTGCGTCTGCTGAAGAGGTGGCAGTAAGCATTGCGTGTTGTCAACTGTACCAGGCTAAAGCCGGTAAGCCCCGCCCCCACCCAATGCACGTGGCCAATCATACCAGGCTTAAGCCGGCGAGCCACGCCCCCTGCGCCGACCCAATGCTATGTAATTCACTGCAATGCAATTGGTTTTTTGCCCTTACTGGGAGTGGAACCCAGGACCCCAGCGCTGCAAGGCTACTGTGCTAACCACTGAACCACCGTGCTGCCTCTACTCCAATGCAATTTAAATGAGGGCATGTTTAAAAAAACAAGTGGCGGTGCTATGTTATGAAAAGTAGCAGCCGCTTCAGCGCCAAAGGAAATGATGGGTTGCGTCTGCTGAAAAGGTGACAGTAAGCATTGCATGTTGCCATAGTTGCACACTGTACCTGGCATGACGCGGTAAGCCCCGCCCCCATGGCGGTAAGCCCCGCCCCCGGCACCGACGCTACGCAATGCACTGTGTGTTGCCTACTGTACAGGGCTTAAGCCGGTAAGCCCCGCCCCATCGCGGTAAGCCCCGCCCCCGGCACCGACGCTATGCAATGCACTGCATGTTTCCATCTGTACCGGGCTTAAGCCGGTAAGCCCCGCCCCATCGCGGTAAGCCCCGCCCCCGGCACCGACGCTACGCAATGCACTGCAAGTTGCCGACTGTACCGGGCTTAAGCCGGTAAGCCCCGCCCTCGGCACCGACGCTATGCAATGCACTGCAAGTTGCCGACTGTTCCGGGCTTAAGCCGGTAAGCCCCGCCCCCGGCACCGACGCTATGCAATGCACTGCAAGTTGCCGACTGTACCGGGCTTAAGCCGGTAAGCCCCGCCCCATCGCGGTAAGCCCCGCCCCCCGGCACCGACGCTACGCACTGCACTGCAAATTGCCGACTGTACCGGGCTTAAGCCGGTAAGCCCCGCCCCCATCGCGGTAAGCCCCGCCCCCGGCACCGACGCTATGCAATGCACTGCAAGTTGCCGACTGTACCGGGCAGAAGCCGGTAAGCCACGCCACCATCGCGCGGGCATGTTCAATAAAACAAATGGCGGTGCTATGCCATGAGAAGTAACAGCGGCCCCAGCGCAAAAGGTAACGAAGTGTTGCGTCTGCTGAAGAGGTGGCAGTAAGCATTGCCTGTTGTCAACTGTACCAGGCTAAAGCCGGTAAAGCCCCGCCCCCACCCAATGCACGTGGCCAATCATACCAGGCTTAAGCCGGCGAGCCACGCCCCCTGCGCCGACCCAATGCTATGTAATTCACTGCAATGCAATTGATTTTTTGCCCTTAGTGGGAGTTGAACCCAGGACCCCAGCGCTGCAAGGCTACTGTGCTAACCACTGAGCCACCGTGCTGCCTCTACTCCAATGCAATTTAAATGAGGGCATGTTTAAAAAAACAAGTGGCGGTGCTATGTTATGAAAAGTAGCAGCCGCTTCAGCGCCAAAGGAAATGATGGGTTGCGTCTGCTGAAAAGGTGACAGTAAACATTGCATGTTGACATAGTTGCACACTGTACCTGGCATGACGCGATAAGCCCCGCCCCCATGGCGGTAAGCCCCGCCCCCGGCACCGACGCTACGCAATGCACTGTGTGTTGCCGACTGTACCGGGCTTAAGCCGGTAAGCCCCGCCCCATCGCGGTAAGCCCCGCCCCCCGGCACCGACGCTACGCAACGCACTGCAAATTGCCGACTGTACCGGGCTTAAGCCGGTAAGCCCCGCCCCCATCGCGGTAAGCCCCGCCCCCGGCACCGACGCTATGCAATGCACTGCAAGTTGCCGACTGTACCGGGCTTAAGCCGGTAAGCCACGCCCCCATCGCGCGGGCATGTTCAATAAAACAAATGGCGGTGCTATGCCATGAGAAGTAACAGCGGCCCCAGCGCAAAAGGTAACGAAGTGTTGCGTCTGCTGAAGAGGTGGCAGTAAGCATTGCGTGTTGTCAACTGTACCAGGCTAAATCCGGTAAGCCCCGCCCCCACCAAATGCACGGGGCCAATCATACCAGGCTTAAGCCGGCGAGCCACGCCCCCTGCGCCGACCCAATGCTATGTAATTCACTGCAATGCAATTGGTTTTTTGCCCTTAGTGGGAGTTGAACCCAGGACCCCAGCGCTGCAAGGCTACTGTGCTAACCACTGAACCACCGTGCTGCCTCTACTCCAATGCAATTTAAATGAGGGCATGTTTGAAAAAACAAGTGGCGGTGCTATGTTATGAAAAGTAGCAGCCGCTTCAGCGCCAAAGGAAATGATGGGTTGCGTCTGCTGAAAAGGTGACAGTAAGCATTGCATGTTGCCATAGTTGCACACTGTACCTGGCATGACGCGGTAAGCCCCGCCCCCATGGCGGTAAGCCCCGCCCCCGGCACCGACGCTACGCAATGCACTGTGTGTTGCCGACTGTACAGGGCTTAAGCCGGTAAGCCCCGCCCCATTGCGGTAAGCCCCGCCCCCGGCACCGACGCTAAGCAATGCACTGCATGTTTCCATCTGTACCGGGCTTAAGCCGGTAAGCCCCGCCCCATCGCGGTAAGCCCCGCCCCCGGCACCGACGCTAAGCAATGCACTGCAAGTTGCCGACTGTACCGGGCTTAAGCCGGTAAGCCCCGCCCCCGGCACCGACGCTATGCAATGCACTGCAAGTTGCCGACTGTACCGGGCTTAAGCCGGTAAGCCCCGCCCCCGGCACCGACGCTACGCAATGCACTGTGTGTTGCCGACTGTACCGGGCTTAAGCCGGTAAGCCCCGCCCCATCGCGGTAAGCCCCGCCCCCCGGCACCGACGCTACGCAACGCACTGCAAATTGCCGACTGTACCGGGCTTAAGCCGGTAAGCCCCGCCCCCATCGCGGTAAGCCCCGCCCCCGGCACCGACGCTATGCAATGCACTGCAAGTTGCCGACTGTACCGGGCTTAAGCCGGTAAGCCACGCCCCCATCGCGCGGGCATGTTCAATAAAACAAATGGCGGTGCTATGCCATGAGAAGTAACAGCGGCCCCAGCGCAAAAGGTAACGAAGTGTTGCGTCTGCTGAAGAGGTGGCAGTAAGCATTGCGTGTTGTCAACTGTACCAGGCTAAAGCCGGTAAGCCCCGCCCCCACCCAATGCACGTGGCCAATCATACCAGGCTTAAGCCGGCGAGCCACGCCCCCTGCGCCGACCCAATGCTATGTAATTCACTGCAATGCAATTGGCTTTTTGCCCTTAGTGGGAGTTGAACCCAGGACCCCAGCGCTGCAAGGCTACTGTGCTAACCACTGAACCACCGTGCTGCCTCTACTCCAATGCAATTTAAATGAGGGCATGTTTAAAAAAACAAGTGGCGGTGCTATGTTATGAAAAGTAGCAGCCGCTTCAGCGCCAAAGGAAATGATGGGTTGCGTCTGCTGAAAAGGTGACAGTAAGCATTGCATGTTACCATAGTTGCACACTGTACCTGGCATGACGCGGTAAGCCCCGCCCCCATGGTGGTAAGCCCCGCCCCCGGCACCGACGCTACGCAATGCACTGTGTTTTGCCGACTGTACAGGGCTTAAGCCGGTAAGCCCCGCCCCATCGCGGTAAGCCCCGCCCCCGGCACCGACGCTATGCAATGCACTGCATGTTTCCATCTGTACCGGGCTTAAGCCGGTAAGCCCCGCCCCATCGCGGTAAGCCCCGCCCCCGGCACCGACGCTATGCAATGCACTGCAAGTTGCCGACTGTACCGGGCTTAAGCCGGTAAGCCCCGCCCCCGGCACCGACGCTATGCAATGCACTGCAAGTTGCCGACTGTACCGGGCTTAAGCCGGTAAGCCCCGCCCCATCGCGGTAAGCCCCGCCCCCATCGCGGTAAGCCCCGCCCCCGGCACCGACGCTATGCAATGCACTGCAAGTTGCCGACTGTACCGGGCTTAAGCCGGTAAGCCACGCCCCCATCGCGCGGGCATGTTCAATAAAACAAATGGCGGTGCTATGCCATGAGAAGTAACAGCGGCCCCAGCGCAAAAGGTAACGAAGTGTTGCGTCTGCTGAAGAGGTGGCAGTAAGCATTGCGTGTTGTCAACTGTACCAGGCTAAAGCCGGTAAGCCCCGCCCCCACCCAATGCACGTGGCCAATCATACCAGGCTTAAGCCGGCGAGCCACGCCCCCTGCGCCGACCCAATGCTATGTAATTCACTGCAATGCAATTGGTTTTTTGCCCTTAGTGGGAGTTGAACCCAGGACCCCAGCGCTGCAAGGCTACTGTGCTAACCACTGAACCACCGTGCTGCCTCTACTCCAATGCAATTTAAATGAGGGCATGTTTAAAAAAACAAGTGGCGGTGCTATGTTATGAAAAGTAGCAGCCGCTTCAGCGCCAAAGGAAATGATGGGTTGCGTCTGCTGAAAAGGTGACAGTAAGCATTGCATGTTGCCATAGTTGCACACTGTACCTGGCATGACGCGGTAAGCCCTGCCCCCATGGCGGTAAGCCCCGCCCCCGGCACCGACGCTACGCAATGCACTGTGTGTTGCCTACTGTACAGGGCTTAAGCCGGTAAGCCCCGCCCCATCGCGGTAAGCCCCGCCCCCGGCACCGACGCTAAGCAATGCACTGCATGTTTCCATCTGTACCGGGCTTAAGCCGGTAAGCCCCGCCCCATCGCGGTAAGCCCCGCCCCCGGCACCGACGCTACGCAATGCACTGCAAGTTGCCGACTGTACCGGGCTTAAGCCGGTAAGCCCCGCCCCCGGCACCGACGCTATGCAATGCACTGCAAGTTGCCGACTGTACCGGGCTTAAGCCGGTAAGCCCCGCCCCCGGCACCGACGCTATGCAATGCACTGCAAGTTGCCGACTGTACCGGGCTTAATCCGGTAAGCCCCGCCACATCGCGGTAAGCCCCGCCCCCCGGCACCGACGCTACGCACTGCACTGCAAATTGCCGACTGTACCGGGCTTAAGCCGGTAAGCCCCGCCCCCATCGCGGTAAGCCCCGCCCCCGGCACCGACGCTATGCAATGCACTGCAAGTTGCCGACTGTACCGGGCTTAAGCCGGTAAGCCACGCCCCCATCGCGCGGGCATGTTCAATAAAACAAATGGCGGTGCTATGCCATGAGAAGTAACAGCGGCCCCAGCGCAAAAGGTAACGAAGTGTTGCGTCTGCTGAAGAGGTGGCAGTAAGCATTGCGTGTTGTCAACTGTACCAGGCTAAAGCCGGTAAGCCCCGCCCCCACCCAATGCACGTGGCCAATCATACCAGGCTTAAGCCGGCGAGCCACGCCCCCTGCGCCGACCCAATGCTATGTAATTCACTGCAATGCAATTGATTTTTTGCCCTTAGTGGGAGTTGAACCCAGGACCCCAGCGCTGCAAGGCTACTGTGCTAACCACTGAGCCACCGTGCTGCCTCTACTCCAATGCAATTTAAATGAGGGCATGTTTAAAAAAACAAGTGGCGGTGCTATGTTATGAAAAGTAGCAGCCGCTTCAGCGCCAAAGGAAATGATGGGTTGCGTCTGCTGAAAAGGTGACAGTAAACATTGCATGTTGCCATAGTTGCACACTGTACCTAGCATGACGCGATAAGCCCCGCCCCCATGGCGGTAAGCCCCGCCCCCGGCAGCGACGCTACGCAATGCACTGTGTGTTGCCGACTGTACCGGGCTTAAGCCGGTAAGCCCCGCCCCATCGCGGTAAGCCCCGCCCCCCGGCACCGACGCTACGCAACGCACTGCAAATTGCCGACTGTACCGGGCTTAAGCCGGTAAGCCCCGCCCCCATCGCGGTAAGCCCCGCCCCCGGCACCGACGCTATGCAATGCACTGCAAGTTGCCGACTGTACCGGGCTTAAGCCGGTAAGCCACGCCCCCATCGCGCGGGCATGTTCAATAAAACAAATGGCGGTGCTATGCCATGAGAAGTAACAGCGGCCCCAGCGCAAAAGGTAACGAAGTGTTGCGTCTGCTGAAGAGGTGGAAGTAAGCATTGCGTGTTGTCAACTGTACCAGGCTAAAGCCGGTAAGCCCCGCCCCCACCCAATGCACGTGGCCAATCATACCAGGCTTAAGCCGGCGAGCCACGCCCCCTGCGCCGACCCAATGCTATGTAATTCACTGCAATGCAATTGGTTTTTTGCCCTTAGTGGGAGTTGAACCCAGGACCCCAGCGCTGCAAGGCTACTGTGCTAACCACTGAACCACCGTGCTGCCTCTACTCCAATGCAATTTAAATGAGGGCATGTTTAAAAAAACAAGTGGCGGTGCTATGTTATGAAAAGTAGCAGCCGCTTCAGCGCCAAAGGAAATGATGGGTTGCGTCTGCTGAAAAGGTGACAGTAAGCATTGCATGTTGCCATAGTTGCACACTGTACCTGGCATGACGCGGTAAGCCCCGCCCCCATGGCGGTAAGCCCCGCCCCCGGCACCGACGCTACGCAATGCACTGTGTGTTGCCGACTGTACAGGGCTTAAGCCGGTAAGCCCCGCCCCATTGCGGTAAGCCCCGCCCCCGGCACCGACGCTATGCAATGCACTGCATGTTTCCATCTGTACCGGGCTTAAGCCGGTAAGCCCCGCCCCATCGCGGTACGCCCCGCCCCCGGCACCGACGCTACGCAATGCACTGCAAGTTGCCGACTGTACCGGGCTTAAGCCGGTAAGCCCCGCCCCCGGCACCGACGCTATGCAATGCACTGCAAGTTGCCGACTGTACCGGGCTTAAGCCGGTAAGCCCCGCCCCCGGCACCGACGCTATGCAATGCACTGCAAGTTGCCGACTGTACCGGGCTTTAGCCGGTAAGCCCCGCCCCATCGCGGTAAGCCCCGCCCCCCGGCACCGACGCTACGCACTGCACTGCAAATTGCCGACTGTACCGGGCTTAAGCCGGTAAGCCCCGCCCCATCGCGGTAAGCCCCGCCCCCGGCACCGACGCTATGCAATGCACTGCATGTTTCCATCTGTACCGGGCTTAAGCCGGTAAGCCCCGCCCCATCGCGGTAAGCCCCGCCCCCGGCACCGACGCTACGCAATGCACTGCAAGTTGCCGACTGTACCGGGCTTAAGCCGGTAAGCCCCGCCCCCGGCACCGACGCTATGCAATGCACTGCAAGTTGCCGACTGTACCGGGCTTAAGCCGGTAAGCCCCGCCCCCGGCACCGACGCTATGCAATGCACTGCAAGTTGCCGACTGTACCGGGCTTAAGCCGGTAAGCCCCGCCCCATCGCGGTAAGCCCCGCCCCCCGGCACCGACGCTACGCAACGCACTGCAAATTGCCGACTGTACCGGGCTTAAGCCGGTAAGCCCCGCCCCCATCGCGGTAAGCCCCGCCCCCGGCACCGACGCTATGCAATGCACTGCAAGTTGCCGACTGTACCGGGCTTAAGCCGGTAAGCCACGCCCCCATCGCGCGGGCATGTTCAATAAAACAAATGGCGGTGCTATGCCATGAGAAGTAACAGCGGCCCCAGCGCAAAAGGTACCGAAGTGTTGCGTCTGCTGAAGAGGTGGCAGTAAGCATCGCGTGTTGTCAACTGTACCAGGCTAAAGCCGGTAAGCCCCGCCCCCACCCAATGCACGTGGCCAATCATACCAGGCTTAAGCCGGCGAGCCACGCCCCCGGCGCCGACCCAATGCTATGTAATTCACTGCAATGCAATTGGTTTTTTGCCCTTAGTGGGAGTTGAACCCAGGACCCCAGCGCTGCAAGGCTACTGTGCTAACCACTGAGCCACCGTGCTGCCTCTACTCCAATGCAATTTAAATGAGGGCATGTTTAAAAAAACAAGTGGCGGTGCTATGTTATGAAAAGTAGCAGCCGCTTCAGCGCCAAAGGAAATGATGGGTTGCGTCTGCTGAAAAGGTGACAGTAAACATTGCATGTTGCCATAGTTGCACACTGTACCTGGCATGACGCGATAAGCCCCGCCCCCATGGCGGTAAGCCCCGCCCCCGGCACCGACGCTACGCAATGCACTGTGTGTTGCCGACTGTACCGGGCTTAAGCCGGTAAGCCCCGCCCCATCGCGGTAAGCCCCGCCCCCCGGCACCGACGCTACGCAACGCACTGCAAATTGCCGACTGTACCGGGCTTAAGCCGGTAAGCCCCGCCCCCATCGCGGTAAGCCCCGCCCCCGGCACCGACGCTATGCAATGCACTGCAAGTTGCCGACTGTACCGGGCTTAAGCCGGTAAGCCACGCCCCCATCGCGCGGGCATGTTCAATAAAACAAATGGCGGTGCTATGCCATGAGAAGTAACAGCGGCCCCAGCGCAAAAGGTAACGAAGTGTTGCGTCTGCTGAAGAGGTGGAAGTAAGCATTGCGTGTTGTCAACTGTACCAGGCTAAAGCCGGTAAGCCCCGCCCCCACCCAATGCACGTGGCCAATCATACCAGGCTTAAGCCGGCGAGCCACGCCCCCTGCGCCGACCCAATGCTACGTAATTCACTGCAATGCAATTGGTTTTTTGCCCTTAGTGGGAGTTGAACCCAGGACCCCAGCGCTGCAAGGCTACTGTGCTAACCACTGAACCACCGTGCTGCCTCTACTCCAATGCAATTTAAATGAGGGCATGTTTAAAAAAACAAGTGGCGGTGCTATGTTATGAAAAGTAGCAGCCGCTTCAGCGCCAAAGGAAATGATGGGTTGCGTCTGCTGAAAAGGTGACAGTAAGCATTGCATGTTGCCATAGTTGCACACTGTACCTGGCATGACGCGGTAAGCCCCGCCCCCATGGCGGTAAGCCCCGCCCCCGGCACCGACGCTACGCAATGCACTGTGTGTTGCCGACTGTACAGGGCTTAAGCCGGTAAGCCCCGCCCCATTGCGGTAAGCCCCGCCCCCGGCACCGACGCTATGCAATGCACTGCATGTTTCCATCTGTACCGGGCTTAAGCCGGTAAGCCCCGCCCCATCGCGGTAAGCCCCGCCCCCGGCACCGACGCTACGCAATGCACTGCAAGTTGCCGACTGTACCGGGCTTAAGCCGGTAAGCCCCGCCCCCGGCACCGACGCTATGCAATGCACTGCAAGTTGCCGACTGTACCGGGCTTAAGCCGGTAAGCCCCGCCCCCGGCACCGACGCTATGCAATGCACTGCAAGTTGCCGACTGTACCGGGCTTAAGCCGGTAAGCCCCGCCCCATCGCGGTAAGCCCCGCCCCCCGGCACCGACGCTACGCACTGCACTGCAAATTGCCGACTGTACCGGGCTTAAGCCGGTAAGCCCCGCCCCATCGCGGTAAGCCCCGCCCCCGGCACCGACGCTATGCAATGCACTGCATGTTTCCATCTGTACCGGGCTTAAGCCGGTAAGCCCCGCCCCATCGCGGTAAGCCCCGCCCCCGGCACCGACGCTACGCAATGCACTGCAAGTTGCCGACTGTACCGGGCTTAAGCCGGTAAGCCCCGCCCCCGGCACCGACGCTATGCAATGCACTGCAAGTTGCCGACTGTACCGGGCTTAAGCCGGTAAGCCCCGCCCCCGGCACCGACGCTATGCAATGCACTGCAAGTTGCCGACTGTACCGGGCTTAAGCCGGTAAGCCCCGCCCCATCGCGGTAAGCCCCGCCCCCCCGCACCGACGCTACGCACTGCACTGCAAATTGCCGACTGTACCGGGCTTAAGCCGGTAAGCCCCGCCCCCATCGCGGTAAGCCCCGCCCCCGGCACCGACGCTATGCAATGCACTGCAAGTTGCCGACTGTACCGGGCTTAAGCCGGTAAGCCACGCCCCCATCGCGCGGGCATGTTCAATAAAACAAATGGCGGTGCTATGCCATGAGAAGTAACAGCGGCCCCAGCGCAAAAGGTAACGAAGTGTTGCGTCTGCTGAAGAGGTGGCAGTAAGCATTGCGTGTTGTCAACTGTACCAGGCTAAAGCCGGTAAGCCCCGCCCCCACCCAATGCACGTGGCCAATCATACCAGGCTTAAGCCAGCGAGCCACGCCCCCTGCGCCGACCCAATGCTATGTAATTCACTGCAATGCAATTGATTTTTTGCCCTTAGTGGGAGTTGAACCCAGGACCCCAGCGCTGCAAGGCTACTGTGCTAACCACTGAGCCACCGTGCTGCCTCTACTCCAATGCAATTTAAATGAGGGCATGTTTAAAAAAACAAGTGGCGGTGCTATGTTATGAAAAGTAGCAGCCGCTTCAGCGCCAAAGGAAATGATGGGTTGCGTCTGCTGAAAAGGTGACAGTAAACATTGCATGTTGCCATAGTTGCACACTGTACCTGGCATGACGCGATAAGCCCCGCCCCCATGGCGGTAAGCCCCGCCCCCGGCACCGACGCTACGCAATGCACTGTGTGTTGCCGACTGTACCGGGCTTAAGCCGGTAAGCCCCGCCCCATCGCGGTAAGCCCCGCCCCCCGGCACCGACGCTACGCAACGCACTGCAAATTGCCGACTGTACCGGGCTTAAGCCGGTAAGCCCCGCCCCCATCGCGGTAAGCCCCGCCCCCGGCACCGACGCTATGCAATGCACTGCAAGTTGCCGACTGTACCGGGCTTAAGCCGGTAAGCCACGCCCCCATCGCGCGGGCATGTTCAATAAAACAAATGGCGGTGCTATGCCATGAGAAGTAACAGCGGCCCCAGCGCAAAAGGTAACGAAGTGTTGCGTCTGCTGAAGAGGTGGAAGTAAGCATTGCGTGTTGTCAACTGTACCAGGCTAAAGCCGGTAAGCCCCGCCCCCACCCAATGCACGTGGCCAATCATACCAGGCTTAAGCCGGCGAGCCACGCCCCCTGCGCCGACCCAATGCTATGTAATTCACTGCAATGCAATTGGTTTTTTGCCCTTAGTGTGAGTTGAACCCAGGACCCCAGCGCTGCAAGGCTACTGTGCTAACCACTGAACCACCGTGCTGCCTCTACTCCAATGCAATTTAAATGAGGGCATGTTTAAAAAAACAAGTGGCGGTGCTATGTTATGAAAAGTAGCAGCCGCTTCAGCGCCAAAGGAAATGATGGGTTGCGTCTGCTGAAAAGGTGACAGTAAGCATTGCATGTTGCCATAGTTGCACACTGTACCTGGCATGACGCGGTAAGCCCCGCCCCCATGGCGGTAAGCCCCGCCCCCGGCACCGACGCTACGCAATGCACTGTGTGTTGCCGACTGTACAGGGCTTAAGCCGGTAAGCCCCGCCCCATTGCGGTAAGCCCCGCCCCCGGCACCGACGCTATGCAATGCACTGCATGTTTCCATCTGTACCGGGCTTAAGCCGGTAAGCCCCGCCCCATCGCGGTAAGCCCCGCCCCCGGCACCGACGCTACGCAATGCACTGCAAGTTGCCGACTGTACCGGGCTTAAGCCGGTAAGCCCCGCCCCCGGCACCGACGCTATGCAATGCACTGCAAGTTGCCGACTGTACCGGGCTTAAGCCGGTAAGCCCCGCCCCCGGCACCGACGCTATGCAATGCACTGCAAGTTGCCGACTGTACCGGGCTTAAGCCGGTAAGCCCCGCCCCATCGCGGTAAGCCCCGCCCCCCGGCACCGACGCTACGCACTGCACGGCAAATTGCCGACTGTACCGGGCTTAAGCCGGTAAGCCCCGCCCCATCGCGGTAAGCCCCGCCCCCGGCACCGACGCTATGCAATGCACTGCATGTTTCCATCTGTACCGGGCTTAAGCCGGTAAGCCCCGCCCCATCGCGGTAAGCCCCGCCCCCGGCACCGACGCTACGCAATGCACTGCAAGTTGCCGACTGTACCGGGCTTAAGCCGGTAAGCCCCGCCCCCGGCACCGACGCTATGCAATGCACTGCAAGTTGCCGACTGTACCGGGCTTAAGCCGGTAAGCCCCGCCCCCGGCACCGACGCTATGCAATGCACTGCAAGTTGCCGACTGTACCGGGCTTAAGCCGGTAAGCCCCGCCCCATCGCGGTAAGCCCCGCCCCCCGGCACCGACGCTACGCAACGCACTACAAATTGCCGACTGTACCGGGCTTAAGCCGGTAAGCCCCGCCCCCATCGCGGTAAGCCCCGCCCCCGGCACCGACGCTATGCAAAGCACTGCAAGTTGCCGACTGTACCGGGCTTAAGCCGGTAAGCCACGCCCCCATCGCGCGGGCATGTTCAATAAAACAAATGGCGGTGCTATGCCATGAGAAGTAACAGCGGCCCCAGCGCAAAAGGTAACGAAGTGTTGCGTCTGCTGAAGAGGTGGCAGTAAGCATCGCGTGTTGTCAACTGTACCAGGCTAAAGCCGGTAAGCCCCGCCCCCACCCAATGCACGTGGCCAATCATACCAGGCTTAAGCCGGCGAGCCACGCCCCCTGCGCCGACCCAATGCTATGTAATTCACTGCAATGCAATTGGTTTTTTGCCCTTAGTGGGAGTTGAACCCAGGACCCCAGCGCTGCAAGGCTACTGTGCTAACCACTGAACCACCGTGCTGCCTCTACTCCAATGCAATTTAAATGAGGGCATGTTTAAAAAAACAAGTGGCGGTGCTATGTTATGAAAAGTAGCAGCCGCTTCAGCGCCAAAGGAAATGATGGGTTGCGTCTGCTGAAAAGGTGACAGTAAGCATTGCATGTTGCCATAGTTGCACACTGTACCTGGCATGACGCGGTAAGCCCCGCCCCCATGGCGGTAAGCCCCGCCCCCGGCACCGACGCTACGCAATGCACTGTGTGTTGCCTACTGTACAGGGCTTAAGCCGGTAAGCCCCGCCCCATCGCGGTAAGCCCCGCCCCCGGCACCGACGCTATGCAATGCACTGCATGTTTCCATCTGTACCGGGCTTAAGCCGGTAAGCCCCGCCCCATCGCGGTAAGCCCCGCCCCCGGCACCGACGCTACGCAATGCACTGCAAGTTGCCGACTGTACCGGGCTTAAGCCGGTAAGCCCCGCCCCCGGCACCGACGCTATGCAATGCACTGCAAGTTGCCGACTGTACCGGGCTTAAGCCGGTAAGCCCCGCCCCCGGCACCGACGCTATGCAATGCACTGCAAGTTGCCGACTGTACCGGGCTTAAGCCGGTAAGCCCCGCCCCATCGCGGTAAGCCCCGCCCCCCGGCACCGACGCTACGCACTGCACTGCAAATTGCCGACTGTACCGGGCTTAAGCCGGTAAGCCCCGCCCCCATCGCGGTAAGCCCCGCCCCCGGCACCGACGCTATGCAATGCACTGCAAGTTGCCGACTGTACCGGGCTTAAGCCGGTAAGCCACGCCCCCATCGCGCGGGCATGTTCAATAAAACAAATGGCGGTGCTATGCCATGAGAAGTAACAGCGGCCCCAGCGCAAAAGGTAACGAAGTGTTGCGTCTGCTTAAGAGGTGGCAGTAAGCATTGCGTGTTGTCAACTGTACCAGGCTAAAGCCGGTAAGCCCCGCCCCCACCCAATGCACGTGGCCAATCATACCAGGCTTAAGCCGGCGAGCCACGCCCCCTGCGCCGACCCAATGCTATGTAATTCACTGCAATGCAATTGATTTTTTGCCCTTAGTGGGAGTTGAACCCAGGACCCCAGCGCTGCAAGGCTACTGTGCTAACCACTGAGCCACCGTGCTGCCTCTACTCCAATGCAATTTAAATGAGGGCATGTTTAAAAAAACAAGTGGCGGTGCTATGTTATGAAAAGTAGCAGCCGCTTCAGCGCCAAAGGAAATGATGGGTTGCGTCTGCTGAAAAGGTGACAGTAAACATTGCATGTTGCCATAGTTGCACACTGTACCTGGCATGACGCGATAAGCCCCGCCCCCATGGCGGTAAGCCCCGCCCCCGGCACCGACGCTACGCAATGCACTGTGTGTTGCCGACTGTACCGGGCTTAAGCCGGTAAGCCCCGCCCCATCGCGGTAAGCCCCGCCCCCCGGCACCGACGCTACGCAACGCACTGCAAATTGCCGACTGTACCGGGCTTAAGCCGGTAAGCCCCGCCCCCATCGCGGTAAGCCCCGCCCCCGGCACCGACGCTATGCAATGCACTGCAAGTTGCCGACTGTACCGGGCTTAAGCCGGTAAGCCACGCCCCCATCGCGCGGGCATGTTCAATAAAACAAATGGCGGTGCTATGCCATGAGAAGTAACAGCGGCCCCAGCGCAAAAGGTAACGAAGTGTTGCGTCTGCTGAAGAGGTGGCAGTAAGCATTGCGTGTTGTCAACTGTACCAGGCTAAATCCGGTAAGCCCCGCCCCCACCCAATGCACGGGGCCAATCATACCAGGCTTAAGCCGGCGAGCCACGCCCCCTGCGCCGACACAATGCTATGTAATTCACTGCAATGCAATTGGTTTTTTGCCCTTAGTGGGAGTTGAACCCAGGACCCCAGCGCTGCAAGGCTACTGTGCTAACCACTGAACCACCGTGCTGCCTCTACTCCAATGCAATTTAAATGAGGGCATGTTTGAAAAAACAAGTGGCGGTGCTATGTTATGAGAAGTAACAGCCGCTTCAGCGCCAAAGGAAATGATGGGTTGCGTCTGCTGAAAAGGTGACAGTAAGCATTGCATGTTGCCATAGTTGCACACTGTACCTGGCATGACGCGGTAAGCCCCGCCCCCATGGCGGTAAGCCCCGCCCCCGGCACCGACGCTACGCAATGCACTGGGTGTTGCCGACTGTACAGGGCTTAAGCCGGTAAGCCCCGCCCCATTGCGGTAAGCCCCGCCCCCGGCACCGACGCTATGCAATGCACTGCATGTTTCCATCTGTACCGGGCTTAAGCCGGTAAGCCCCGCCCCATCGCGGTAAGCCCCGCCCCCGGCACCGACGCTACGCAATGCACTGCAAGTTGCCGACTGTACCGGGCTTAAGCCGGTAAGCCCCGCCCCCGGCACCGACGCTATGCAATGCACTGCAAGTTGCCGACTGTACCGGGCTTAAGCCGGTAAGCCCCGCCCCCGGCACCGACGCTATGCAATGCACTGCAAGTTGCCGACTGTACCGGGCTTAAGCCGGTAAGCCCCGCCCCATCGCGGTAAGCCCCGCCCCCCGGCACCGACGCTACGCAACGCACTGCAAATTGCCGACTGTACCGGGCTTAAGCCGGTAAGCCCCGCCCCCATCGCGGTAAGCCCCGCCCCCGGCACCGACGCTATGCAATGCACTGCAAGTTGCCGACTGTACCGGGCAGAAGCCGGTAAGCCACGCCACCATCGCGCGGGCATGTTCAATAAAACAAATGGCGGTGCTATGCCATGAGAAGTAACAGCGGCCCCAGCGCAAAAGGTAACGAAGTGTTGCGTCTGCTGAAGAGGTGGCAGTAAGCATTGCCTGTTGTCAACTGTACCAGGCTAAAGCCGGTAAGCCCCGCCCCCACCCAATGCACGTGGCCAATCATACCAGGCTTAAGCCGGCGAGCCACGCCCCCTGCGCCGACCCAATGCTATGTAATTCACTGCAATGCAATTGATTTTTTGCCCTTAGTGGGAGTTGAACCCAGGACCCCAGCGCTGCAAGGCTACTGTGCTAACCACTGAGCCACCGTGCTGCCTCTACTCCAATGCAATTTAAATGAGGGCATGTTTAAAAAAACAAGTGGCGGTGCTATGTTATGAAAAGTAGCAGCCGCTTCAGCGCCAAAGGAAATGATGGGTTGCGTCTGCTGAAAAGGTGACAGTAAACATTGCATGTTGCCATAGTTGCACACTGTACCTGGCATGACGCGATAAGCCCCGCCCCCATGGCGGTAAGCCCCGCCCCCGGCACCGACGCTACGCAATGCACTGTGTGTTGCCGACTGTACCGGGCTTAAGCCGGTAAGCCCCGCCCCATCGCGGTAAGCCCCGCCCCCCGGCACCGACGCTACGCAACGCACTGCAAATTGCCGACTGTACCGGGCTTAAGCCGGTAAGCCCCGCCCCCATCGCGGTAAGCCCCGCCCCCGGCACCGACGCTATGCAATGCACAGCAAGTTGCCGACGGTACCGGGCTTAAGCCGGTAAGCCACGCCCCCATCGCGCGGGCATGTTCAATAAAACAAATGGCGGTGCTATGCCATGAGAAGTAACAGCGGCCCCAGCGCAAAAGGTAACGAAGTGTTGCGTCTGCTGAAGAGGTGGAAGTAAGCATTGCGTGTTGTCATCTGTACCAGGCTAAAGCCGGTAAGCCCCGCCCCCACCCAATGCACGTGGCCAATCATACCAGGCTTAAGCCGGCGAGCCACGCCCCCTGCGCCGACCCAATGCTATGTAATTCACTGCAATGCAATTGGTTTTTTGCCCTTAGTGGGAGTTGAACCCAGGACCCCAGCGCTGCAAGGCTACTGTGCTAACCACTGAACCACCGTGCTGCCTCTACTCCAATGCAATTTAAATGAGGGCATGTTTAAAAAAACAAGTGGCGGTGCTATGTTATGAAAAGTAGCAGCCGCTTCAGCGCCAAAGGAAATGATGGGTTGCGTCTGCTGAAAAGGTGACAGTAAGCATTGCATGTTGCCATAGTTGCACACTGTACCTGGCATGACGCGGTAAGCCCCGCCCCCATGGCGGTAAGCCCCGCCCCCGGCACCGACGCTACGCAATGCACTGTGTGTTGCCGACTGTACAGGGCTTAAGCCGGTAAGCCCCGCCCCAGTGCGGTAAGCCCCGCCCCCGGCACCGACGCTATGCAATGCACTGCATGTTTCCATCTGTACCGGGCTTAAGCCGGTAAGCCCCGCCCCAGCGCGGTAAGCCCCGCCCCCGGCACCGACGCTACGCAATGCACTGCAAGTTGCCGACTGTACCGGGCTTAAGCCGGTAAGCCCCGCCCCCGGCACCGACGCTATGCAATGCACTGCAAGTTGCCGACTGTACCGGGCTTAAGCCGGTAAGCCCCGCCCCCGGCACCGACGCTATGCAATGCACTGCAAGTTGCCGACTGTACCGGGCTTAAGCCGGTAAGCCCCGCCCCCCGGCACCGACGCTACGCACTGCACTGCAAATTGCCGACTGTACCGGGCTTAAGCCGGTAAGCCCCGCCCCATCGCGGTAAGCCCCGCCCCCGGCACCGACGCTATGCAATGCACTGCATGTTTCCATCTGTACCGGGCTTAAGCCGGTAAGCCCCGCCCCATCGCGGTAAGCCCCGCCCCCGGCACCGACGCTACGCAATGCACTGCAAGTTGCCGACTGTACCGGGCTTAAGCCGGTAAGCCCCGCCCCCGGCACCGACGCTATGCAATGCACTGCAAGTTGCCGACTGTACCGGGCTTAAGCCGGTAAGCCCCGCCCCCGGCACCGACGCTATGCAATGCACTGCAAGTTGCCGACTGTACCGGGCTTAAGCCGGTAAGCCCCGCCCCATCGCGGTAAGCCCCGCCCCCCGGCACCGACGCTACGCACTGCACTGCAAATTGCCGACTGTACCGGGCTTAAGCCGGTAAGCCCCGCCCCCATCGCAGTAAGCCCCGCCCCCGGCACCGACGCTATGCAATGCACTGCAAGTTGCCGACTGTACCGGGCAGAATCCGGTAAGCCACGCCACCATCGCGCGGGCATGTTCAATAAAACAAATGGCGGTGCTATGCCATGAGAAGTAACAGCGGCCCCAGCGCAAAAGGTAACGAAGTGTTGCGTCTGCTGAAGAGGTGGCAGTAAGCATTGCGTGTTGTCAACTGTACCAGGCTAAAGCCGGTAAGCCCCGCCCCCACCCAATGCACGTGGCCAATCATACCAGGCTTAAGCCGGCGAGCCACGCCCCCAGCGCCGACCCAAGGCTATGTAATTCACTGCAATGCAATTGATTTTTTGCCCTTAGTGGGAGTTGAACCCAGGACCCCAGCGCTGCAAGGCTACTGTGCTAACCACTGAGCCACCGTGCTGCCTCTACTCCAATGCAATTTAAATGAGGGCATGTTTAAAAAAACAAGTGGCGGTGCTATGTTATGAAAAGTAGCAGCCGCTTCAGCGCCAAAGGAAATGATGGGTTGCGTCTGCTGAAAAGGTGACAGTAAACATTGCATGTTGCCATAGTTGCACACTGTACCTGGCATGACGCGATAAGCCCCGCCCCCATGGCGGTAAGCCCCGCCCCCGGCACCGACGCTACGCAATGCACTGTGTGTTGCCGACTGTACCGGGCTTAAGCCGGTAAGCCCCGCCCCATCGCGGTAAGCCCCGCCCCCCGGCACCGACGCTACGCAACGCACTGCAAATTGCCGACTGTACCGGGCTTAAGCCGGTAAGCCCCGCCCCCATCGCGGTAAGCCCCGCCCCCGGCACCGACGCTATGCAATGCACTGCAAGTTGCCGACTGTACCGGGCTTAAGCCGGTAAGCCACGCCCCCATCGCGCGGGCATGTTCAATAAAACAAATGGCGGTGCTATGCCATGAGAAGTAACAGCGGCCCCAGCGCAAAAGGTAACGAAGTGTTGCGTCTGCTGAAGAGGTGGAAGTAAGCATTGCGTGTTGTCAACTGTACCAGGCTAAAGCCGGTAAGCCCCGCCCCCCCCCAATGCACGTGGCCAATCATACCAGGCTTAAGCCGGCGAGCCACGCCCCCTGCGCCGACCCAATGCTATGTAATTCACTGCAATGCAATTGGTTTTTTGCCCTTAGTGGGAGTTGAACCCAGGACCCCAGCGCTGCAAGGCTACTGTGCTAACCACTGAACCACCGTGCTGCCTCTACTCCAATGCAATTTAAATGAGGGCATGTTTAAAAAAACAAGTGGCGGTGCTATGTTATGAAAAGTAGCAGCCGCTTCAGCGCCAAAGGAAATGATGGGTTGCGTCTGCTGAAAAGGTGACAGTAAGCATTGCATGTTGCCATAGTTGCACACTGTACCTGGCATGACGCGGTAAGCCCCGCCCCCATGGCGGTAAGCCCCGCCCCCGGCACCGACGCTACGCAATGCACTGTGTGTTGCCGACTGTACAGGGCTTAAGCCGGTAAGCCCCGCCCCATTGCGGTAAGCCCCGCCCCCGGCACCGACGCTATGCAATGCACTGCATGTTTCCATCTGTACCGGGCTTAAGCCGGTAAGCCCCGCCCCATCGCGGTAAGCCCCGCCCCCGGCACCGACGCTACGCAATGCACTGCAAGTTGCCGACTGTACCGGGCTTAAGCCGGTAAGCCCCGCCCCCGGCACCGACGCTATGCAATGCACTGCAAGTTGCCGACTGTACCGGGCTTAAGCCGGTAAGCCCCGCCCCCGGCACCGACGCTATGCAATGCACTGCAAGTTGCCGACTGTACCGGGCTTAAGCCGGTAAGCCCCGCCCCAACGCGGTAAGCCCCGCCCCCCGGCACCGACGCTACGCACTGCACTGCAAATTGCCGACTGTACCGGGCTGACGCCGGTAAGCCCCGCCCCATCGCGGTAAGCCCCGCCCCCGGCACCGACGCTATGCAATGCACTGCATGTTTCCATCTGTACCGGGCTTAAGCCGGTAAGCCCCGCCCCATCGCGGTAAGCCCCGCCCCCGGCACCGACGCTACGCAATGCACTGCAAGTTGCCGACTGTACCGGGCTTAAGCCGGTAAGCCCCGCCCCCGGCACCGACGCTATGCAATGCACTGCAAGTTGCCGACTGTACCGGGCTTAAGCCGGTAAGCCCCGCCCCCGGCACCGACGCTATGCAATGCACTGCAAGTTGCCGACTGTACCGGGCTTAAGCCGGTAAGCCCCGCCCCATCGCGGTAAGCCCCGCCCCCCGGCCCCGACGCTACGCAACGCACTGCAAATTGCCGACTGTACCGGGCTTAAGCCGGTAAGCCCCGCCCCCATCGCGGTAAGCCCCGCCCCCGGCACCGACGCTATGCAATGCACTGCAAGTTGCCGACTGTACCGGGCTTAAGCCGGTAAGCCACGCCCCCATCGCGCGGGCATGTTCAATAAAACAAATGGCGGTGCTATGCCATGAGAAGTAACAGCGGCCCCAGCGCAAAAGGTAACGAAGTGTTGCGTCTGCTGAAGAGGTGGCAGTAAGCATCGCGTGTTGTCAACTGTACCAGGCTAAAGCCGGTAAGCCCCGCCCCCACCCAATGCACGTGGCCAATCATACCAGGCTTAAGCCGGCGAGCCACGCCCCCTGCGCCGACCCAATGCTATGTAATTCACTGCAATGCAATTGGTTTTTTGCCCTTAGTGGGAGTTGAACCCAGGACCCCAGCGCTGCAAGGCTACTGTGCTAACCACTGAACCACCGTGCTGCCTCTACTCCAATGCAATTTAAATGAGGGCATGTTTAAAAAAACAAGTGGCGGTGCTATGTTATGAAAAGTAGCAGCCGCTTCAGCGCCAAAGGAAATGATGGGTTGCGTCTGCTGAAAAGGTGACAGTAAGCATTGCATGTTGCCATAGTTGCACACTGTACCTGGCATGACGCGGTAAGCCCCGCCCCCATGGCGGTAAGCCCCGCCCCCGGCACCGACGCTACGCAATGCACTGTGTGTTGCCTACTGTACAGGGCTTAAGCCGGTAAGCCCCGCCCCATCGCGGTAAGCCCCGCCCCCGGCACCGACGCTATGCAATGCACTGCATGTTTCCATCTGTACCGGGCTTAAGCCGGTAAGCCCCGCCCCATCGCGGTAAGCCCCGCCCCCGGCACCGACGCTACGCAATGCACTGCAAGTTGCCGGCTGTACCGGGCGTAAGCCGGTAAGCCCCGCCCCCGGCACCGACGCTATGCAATGCACTGCAAGTTGCCGACTGTACCGGGCTTAAGCCGGTAAGCCCCGCCCCCGGCACCGACGCTATGCAATGCACTGCAAGTTGCCGACTGTACCGGGCTTAAGCCGGTAAGCCCCGCCCCATCGCGGTAAGCCCCGCCCCCCGGCACCGACGCTACGCACTGCACTGCAAATTGCCGACTGTACCGGGCTTAAGCCGGTAAGCCCCGCCCCCAACGCGGTAAGCCCCGCCCCCGGCACCGACGCTATGCAATGCACTGCAAGTTGCCGACTGGACCGGGCTTAAGCCGGTAAGCCACGCCCCCATCGCGCGGGCATGTTCAATAAAACAAATGGCGGTGCTATGCCATGAGAAGTAACAGCGGCCCCAGCGCAAAAGGTACCGAAGTGTTGCGTCTGCTGAAGAGGTGTCTGTAAGCATTGCGTGTTGTCTACTGTACCAGGCTAAAGCCGGTAAGCCCCGCCCCCACCCAATGCACGTGGCCAATCATACCAGGCTTAAGCCGGCGAGCCACGCCCCCTGCGCCGACCCAATGCTATGTAATTCACTGCAATGCAATTGATTTTTTGCCCTTAGTGGGAGTTGAACCCAGGACCCCAGCGCTGCAAGGCTACTGTGCTAACCACTGAGCCACCGTGCTGCCTCTACTCCAATGCAATTTAAATGAGGGCATGTTTAAAAAAACAAGTGGCGGTGCTATGTTATGAAAAGTAGCAGCCGCTTCAGCGCCAAAGGAAATGATGGGTTGCGTCTGCTGAAAAGGTGACAGTAAACATTGCATGTTGCCATAGTTGCACACTGTACCTGGCATGACGCGATAAGCCCCGCCCCCATGGCGGTAAGCCCCGCCCCCGGCACCGACGCTACGCAATGCACTGTGTGTTGCCGACTGTACCGGGCTTAAGCCGGTAAGCCCCGCCCCATCGCGGTAAGCCCCGCCCCCCGGCACCGACGCTACGCAACGCACTGCAAATTGCCGACTGTACCGGGCTTAAGCCGGTAAGCCCCGCCCCCATCGCGGTAAGCCCCGCCCCCGGCACCGACGCTATGCAATGCACTGCAAGTTGCCGACTGTACCGGGCTTAAGCCGGTAAGCCACGCCCCCATCGCGCGGGCATGTTCAATAAAACAAATGGCGGTGCTATGCCATGAGAAGTAACAGCGGCCCCAGCGCAAAAGGTAACGAAGTGTTGCGTCTGCTGAAGAGGTGGCAGTAAGCATTGCGTGTTGTCAACTGTACCTGGCTAAATCCGGTAAGCCCCGCCCCCACCCAATGCACGGGGCCAATCATACCAGGCTTAAGCCGGCGAGCCACGCCCCCTGCGCCGACCCAATGCTATGTAATTCACTGCAATGCAATTGGTTTTTTGCCCTTAGTGGGAGTTGAACCCAGGACCCCAGCGCTGCAAGGCTACTGTGCTAACCACTGAACCACCGTGCTGCCTCTACTCCAATGCAATTTAAATGAGGGCATGTTTAAAAAAACAAGTGGCGGTGCTATGTTATGAAAAGTAGCAGCCGCTTCAGCGCCAAAGGAAATGATGGGTTGCGTCTGCTGAAAAGGTGACAGTAAGCATTGCATGTTGCCATAGTTGCACACTGTACCTGGCATGACGCGGTAAGCCCCGCCCCCATGGCGGTAAGCCCCGCCCCCGGCACCGACGCTACGCAATGCACTGTGTGTTGCCGACTGTACAGGGCTTAAGCCGGTAAGCCCCGCCCCATTGCGGTAAGCCCCGCCCCCGGCACCGACGCTATGCAATGCACTGCATGTTTCCATCTGTACCGGGCTTAAGCCGGTAAGCCCCGCCCCCTCGCGGTAAGCCCCGCCCCCGGCACCGACGCTACGCAATGCACTGCAAGTTGCCGACTGTACCGGGCTTAAGCCGGTAAGCCCCGCCCCCGGCACCGACGCTATGCAATGCACTGCAAGTTGCCGACTGTACCGGGCTTAAGCCGGTAAGCCCCGCCCCCGGCACCGACGCTATGCAATGCACTGCAAGTTGCCGACTGTACCGGGCTTAAGCCGGTAAGCCCCGCCCCATCGCGGTAAGCCCCGCCCCCCGGCACCGACGCTACGCACTGCACTGCAAATTGCCGACTGTACCGGGCTTAAGCCGGTAAGCCCCGCCCCCATCGCGGTAAGCCCCGCCCCCGGCACCGACGCTATGCAATGCACTGCAAGTTGCCGACTGTACCGGGCAGAATCCGGTAAGCCACGCCACCATCGCGCGGGCATGTTCAATAAAACAAATGGCGGTGCTATGCCATGAGAAGTAACAGCGGCCCCAGCGCAAAAGGTAACGAAGTGTTGCGTCTGCTGAAGAGGTGGCAGTAAGCATTGCCTGTTGTCAACTGTACCAGGCTAAAGCCGGTAAGCCCCGCCCCCACCCAATGCACGTGGCCAATCATACCAGGCTTAAGCCGGCGAGCCACGCCCCCTGCGCCGACCCAATGCTATGTAATTCACTGCAATGCAATTGATTTTTTGCCCTTAGTGGGAGTTGAACCCAGGACCCCAGCGCTGCAAGGCTACTGTGCTAACCACTGAGCCACCGTGCTGCCTCTACTCCAATGCAATTTAAATGAGGGCATGTTTAAAAAAACAAGTGGCGGTGCTATGTTATGAAAAGTAGCAGCCGCTTCAGCGCCAAAGGAAATGATGGGTTGCGTCTGCTGAAAAGGTGACAGTAAACATTGCATGTTGCCATAGTTGCACACTGTACCTGGCATGACGCGATAAGCCCCGCCCCCATGGCGGTAAGCCCCGCCCCCGGCACCGACGCTACGCAATGCACTGTGTGTTGCCGACTGTACCGGGCTTAAGCCGGTAAGCCCCGCCCCATCGCGGTAAGCCCCGCCCCCCGGCACCGACGCTACGCAACGCACTGCAAATTGCCGACTGTACCGGGCTTAAGCCGGTAAGCCCCGCCCCCATCGCGGTAAGCCCCGCCCCCGGCACCGACGCTATGCAATGCACTGCAAGTTGCCGACTGTACCGGGCTTAAGCCGGTAAGCCACGCCCCCATCGCGCGGGCATGTTCAATAAAACAAATGGCGGTGCTATGCCATGAGAAGTAACAGCGGCCCCAGCGCAAAAGGTAACGAAGTGTTGCGTCTGCTGAAGAGGTGGAAGTAAGCATTGCGTGTTGTCAACTGTACCAGGCTAAAGCCGGTAAGCCCCGCCCCCACCCAATGCACGTGGCCAATCATACCAGGCTTAAGCCGGCGAGCCACGCCCCCAGCGCCGACCCAATGCTATGTAATTCACTGCAATGCAATTGGTTTTTTGCCCTTAGTGGGAGTTGAACCCAGGACCCCAGCGCTGCAAGGCTACTGTGCTAACCACTGAACCACCGTGCTGCCTCTACTCCAATGCAATTTAAATGAGGGCATGTTTAAAAAAACAAGTGGCGGTGCTATGTTATGAAAAGTAGCAGCCGCTTCAGCGCCAAAGGAAATGATGGGTTGCGTCTGCTGAAAAGGTGACAGTAAGCATTGCATGTTGCCATAGTTGCACACTGTACCTGGCATGACGCGGTAAGCCCCGCCCCCATGGCGGTAAGCCCCGCCCCCGGCACCGACGCTACGCAATGCACTGAGTGTTGCCGACTGTACCGGGCTTAAGCCGGTAAGCCCCGCCCCATTGCGGTAAGCCCCGCCCCCGGCACCGACGCTATGCAATGCACTGCATGTTTCCATCTGTACCGGGCTTAAGCCGGTAAGCCCCGCCCCATCGCGGTAAGCCCCGCCCCCGGCACCGACGCTACGCAATGCACTGCAAGTTGCCGACTGTACCGGGCTTAAGCCGGTAAGCCCCGCCCCCGGCACCGACGCTATGCAATGCACTGCAAGTTGCCGACTGTACCGGGCTTAAGCCGGTAAGCCCCGCCCCCGGCACCGACGCTATGCAATGCACTGCAAGTTGCCGACTGTACCGGGCTTAAGCCGGTAAGCCCCGCCCCATCGCGGTAAGCCCCGCCCCCCGGCACCGACGCTACGCACTGCACTGCAAATTGCCGACTGTACCGGGCTTAAGCCGGTAAGCCCCGCCCCATCGCGGTAAGCCCCGCCCCCGGCACCGACGCTATGCAATGCACTGCATGTTTCCATCTGTACCGGGCTTAAGCCGGTAAGCCCCGCCCCATCGCGGTAAGCCCCGCCCCCGGCACCGACGCTACGCAATGCACTGCAAGTTGCCGACTGTACCGGGCTTAAGCCGGTAAGCCCCGCCCCCGGCACCGACGCTATGCAATGCACTGCAAGTTGCCGACTGTACCGGGCTTAAGCCGGTAAGCCCCGCCCCCGGCACCGACGCTATGCAATGCACTGCAAGTTGCCGACTGTACCGGGCTTAAGCCGGTAAGCCCCGCCCCATCGCCGTAACCCCCCCCCCCCGGCACCGACGCTACGCAACGCACTGCAAATTGCCGACTGTACCGGGCTTAAGCCGGTAAGCCCCGCCCCCATCGCGGTAAGCCCCGCCCCCGGCACCGACGCTATGCAATGCACTGCAAGTTGCCGACTGTACCGGGCTTAAGCCGGTAAGCCACGCCCCCATCGCGCGGGCATGTTCAATAAAACAAATGGCGGTGCTATGCCATGAGAAGTAACAGCGGCCCCAGCGCAAAAGGTAACGAAGTGTTGCGTCTGCTGAAGAGGTGGCAGTAAGCATCGCGTGTTGTCAACTGTACCAGGCTAAAGCCGGTAAGCCCCGCCCCCACCCAATGCACGTGGCCAATCATACCAGGCTTAAGCCGGCGAGCCACGCCCCCAGCGCCGACCCAATGCTATGTAATTCACTGCAATGCAATTGGTTTTTTGCCCTTAGTGGGAGTTGAACCCAGGACCCCAGCGCTGCAAGGCTACTGTGCTAACCACTGAACCACCGTGCTGCCTCTACTCCAATGCAATTTAAATGAGGGCATGTTTAAAAAAACAAGTGGCGGTGCTATGTTATGAAAAGTAGCAGCCGCTTCAGCGCCAAAGGAAATGATGGGTTGCGTCTGCTGAAAAGGTGACAGTAAGCATTGCATGTTGCCATAGTTGCACACTGTACCTGGCATGACGCGGTAAGCCCCGCCCCCATGGCGGTAAGCCCCGCCCCCGGCACCGACGCTACGCAATGCACTGGGAGTTGCCTACTGTACAGGGCTTAAGCCGGTAAGCCCCGCCCCATCGCGGTAAGCCCCGCCCCCGGCACCGACGCTATGCAATGCACTGCATGTTTCCATCTGTACCGGGCTTAAGCCGGTAAGCCCCGCCCCATCGCGGTAAGCCCCGCCCCCGGCACCGACGCTACGCAATGCACTGCAAGTTGCCGACTGTACCGGGCTTAAGCCGGTAAGCCCCGCCCCCGGCACCGACGCTATGCAATGCACTGCAAGTTGCCGACTGTACCGGGCTTAAGCCGGTAAGCCCCGCCCCCGGCACCGACGCTATGCAATGCACTGCAAGTTGCCGACTGTACCGGGCTTAAGCCGGTAAGCCCCGCCCCATCGCGGTAAGCCCCGCCCCCCGGCACCGACGCTACGCACTGCACTGCAAATTGCCGACTGTACCGGGCTTAAGCCGGTAAGCCCCGCCCCCATCGCGGTAAGCCCCGCCCCCGGCACCGACGCTATGCAATGCACTGCAAGTTGCCGACTGTACCGGGCTTAAGCCGGTAAGCCACGCCCCCATCGCGCGGGCATGTTCAATAAAACAAATGGCGGTGCTATGCCATGAGAAGTAACAGCGGCCCCAGCGCAAAAGGTAACGAAGTGTTGCGTCTGCTGAAGAGGTGGCAGTAAGCATTGCGTGTTGTCAACTGTACCAGGCTAAAGCCGGTAAGCCCCGCCCCCACCCAAAGCACGTGGCCAAACAAACCAGGCTTAAGCCGGCGAGCCACGCCCCCAGCGCCGACCCAATGCTATGTAATTCACTGCAATGCAATTGATTTTTTGCCCTTAGTGGGAGTTGAACCCAGGACCCCAGCGCTGCAAGGCTACTGTGCTAACCACTGAGCCACCATGCTGCCTCTACTCCAATGCAATTTAAATGAGGGCATGTTTAAAAAAACAAGTGGCGGTGCTATGTTATGAAAAGTAGCAGCCGCTTCAGCGCCAAAGGAAATGATGGGTTGCGTCTGCTGAAAAGGTGACAGTAAACATTGCATGTTGCCATAGTTGCACACTGTACCTGGCATGACGCGATAAGCCCCGCCCCCATGGCGGTAAGCCCCGCCCCCGGCACCGACGCTACGCAATGCACTGTGTGTTGCCGACTGTACCGGGCTTAAGCCGGTAAGCCCCGCCCCATCGCGGTAAGCCCCGCCCCCCGGCACCGACGCTACGCAACGCACTGCAAATTGCCGACTGTACCGGGCTTAAGCCGGTAAGCCCCGCCCCCATCGCGGTAAGCCCCGCCCCCGGCACCGACGCTACGCAATGCACTGCAAGTTGCCGACTGTACCGGGCTTAAGCCGGTAAGCCACGCCCCCATCGCGCGGGCATGTTCAATAAAACAAATGGCGGTGCTATGCCATGAGAAGTAACAGCGGCCCCAGCGCAAAAGGTAACGAAGTGTTGCGTCTGCTGAAGAGGTGGCAGTAAGCATTGCGTGTTGTCAACTGTACCAGGCTAAATCCGGTAAGCCCCGCCCCCACCCAATGCACGGGGCCAATCATACCAGGCTTAAGCCGGCGAGCCACGCCCCCTGCGCCGACCCAATGCTATGTAATTCACTGCAATGCAATTGGTTTTTTTGCCCTTAGTGGGAGTTGAACCCAGGACCCCAGCGCTGCAAGGCTACTGTGCTAACCACTGAACCACCGTGCTGCCTCTACTCCAATGCAATTTAAATGAGGGCATGTTTGAAAAAACAAGTGGCGGTGCTATGTTATGAAAAGTAGCAGCCGCTTCAGCGCCAAAGGAAATGATGGGTTGCGTCTGCTGAAAAGGTGACAGTAAGCATTGCATGTTGCCATAGTTGCACACTGTACCTGGCATGACGCGGTAAGCCCCGCCCCCATGGCGGTAAGCCCCGCCCCCGGCACCGACGCTACGCAATGCACTGTGTGTTGCCGACTGTACAGGGCTTAAGCCGGTAAGCCCCGCCCCATTGCGGTAAGCCCCGCCCCCGGCACCGACGCTATGCAATGCACTGCATGTTTCCATCTGTACCGGGCTTAAGCCGGTAAGCCCCGCCCCATCGCGGTAAGCCCCGCCCCCGGCACCGACGCTACGCAATGCACTGCAAGTTGCCGACTGTACCGGGCTTAAGCCGGTAAGCCCCGCCCCCGGCACCGACGCTATGCAATGCACTGCAAGTTGCCGACTGTACCGGGCTTAAGCCGGTAAGCCCCGCCCCCGGCACCGACGCTATGCAATGCACTGCAAGTTGCCGACTGTACCGGGCTTAAGCCGGTAAGCCCCGCCCCAACGCCGTGAGCCCCGCCCCCCGGCACCGACGCTACGCACTGCACTGCAAATTGCCGACTGTACCGGGCTTAAGCCGGTAAGCCCCGCCCCCATCGCGGTAAGCCCCGCCCCCGGCACCGACGCTATGCAATGCACTGCAAGTTGCCGACTGTACCGGGCAGAATCCGGTAAGCCACGCCACCATCGCGCGGGCATGTTCAATAAAACAAATGGCGGTGCTATGCCATGAGAAGTAACAGCGGCCCCAGCGCAAAAGGTAACGAAGTGTTGCGTCTGCTGAAGAGGTGGCAGTAAGCATTGCGTGTTGTCAACTGTACCAGGCTAAAGCCGGTAAGCCCCGCCCCCACCCAATGCACGTGGCCAATCATACCAGGCTTAAGCCGGCGAGCCACGCCCCCTGCGCCGACCCAATGCTATGTAATTCACTGCAATGCAATTGATTTTTTGCCCTTAGTGGGAGTTGAACCCAGGACCCCAGCGCTGCAAGGCTACTGTGCTAACCACTGAGCCACCGTGCTGCCTCTACTCCAATGCAATTTAAATGAGGGCATGTTTAAAAAAACAAGTGGCGGTGCTATGTTATGAAAAGTAGCAGCCGCTTCAGCGCCAAAGGAAATGATGGGTTGCGTCTGCTGAAAAGGTGACAGTAAACATTGCATGTTGCCATAGTTGCACACTGTACCTGGCATGACGCGATAAGCCCCGCCCCCATGGCGGTAAGCCCCGCCCCCGGCACCGACGCTACGCAATGCACTGTGTGTTGCCGACTGTACCGGGCTTAAGCCGGTAAGCCCCGCCCCATCGCGGTAAGCCCCGCCCCCCGGCACCGACGCTACGCAATGCACTGCATATTGCCGACTGTACCGGGCTTAAGCCGGTAAGCCCCGCCCCCATCGCGGTAAGCCCCGCCCCCGGCACCGACGCTATGCAATGCACTGCAAGTTGCCGACTGTACCGGGCTTAAGCCGGTAAGCCACGCCCCCATCGCGCGGGCATGTTCAATAAAACAAATGGCGGTGCTATGCCATGAGAAGTAACAGCGGCCCCAGCGCAAAAGGTACCGAAGTGTTGCGTCTGCTGAAGAGGTGGAAGTAAGCATTGCGTGTTGTCAACTGTACCAGGCTAAAGCCGGTAAGCCCCGCCCCCACCCAATGCACGTGGCCAATCATACCAGGCTTAAGCCGGCGAGCCACGCCCCCTGCGCCGACCCAATGCTATGTAATTCACTGCAATGCAATTGGTTTTTTGCCCTTAGTGGGAGTTGAACCCAGGACCCCAGCGCTGCAAGGCTACTGTGCTAACCACTGAACCACCGTGCTGCCTCTACTCCAATGCAATTTAAATGAGGGCATGTTTAAAAAAACAAGTGGCGGTGCTATGTTATGAAAAGTAGCAGCCGCTTCAGCGCCAAAGGAAATGATGGGTTGCGTCTGCTGAAAAGGTGACAGTAAGCATTGCATGTTGCCATAGTTGCACACTGTACCTGGCATGACGCGGTAAGCCCCGCCCCCATGGCGGTAAGCCCCGCCCCCGGCACCGACGCTACGCAATGCACTGTGTGTTGCCGACTGTACAGGGCTTAAGCCGGTAAGCCCCGCCCCATTGCGGTAAGCCCCGCCCCCCGCACCGACGCTATGCAATGCACTGCATGTTTCCATCTGTACCGGGCTTAAGCCGGTAAGCCCCGCCCCATCGCGGTAAGCCCCGCCCCCGGCACCGACGCTACGCAATGCACTGCAAGTTGCCGACTGTACCGGGCTTAAGCCGGTAAGCCCCGCCCCCGGCACCGACGCTATGCAATGCACTGCAAGTTGCCGACTGTACCGGGCTTAAGCCGGTAAGCCCCGCCCCCGGCACCGACGCTATGCAATGCACTGCAAGTTGCCGACTGTACCGGGCTTAAGCCGGTAAGCCCCGCCCCATCGCGGTAAGCCCCGCCCCCCGGCACCGACGCTACGCACTGCACTGCAAATTGCCGACTGTACCGGGCTTAAGCCGGTAAGCCCCGCCCCATCGCGGTAAGCCCCGCCCCCGGCACCGACGCTATGCAATGCACTGCAAGTTTCCATCTGTACCGGGCTTAAGCCGGTAAGCCCCGCCCCATCGCGGTAAGCCCCGCCCCCGGCACCGACGCTACGCAATGCACTGCAAGTTGCCGACTGTACCGGGCTTAAGCCGGTAAGCCCCGCCCCCGGCACCGACGCTATGCAATGCACTGCAAGTTGCCGACTGTACCGGGCTTAAGCCGGTAAGCCACGCCCCCGGCACCGACGCTATGCACTGCACTGCAAGTTGCCGACTGTACCGGGCTTAAGCCGGTAAGCCCCGCCCCATCGCGGTAAGCCCCGCCCCCCGGCACCGACGCTACGCAACGCACTGCAAATTGCCGACTGTACCGGGCTTAAGCCGGTAAGCCCCGCCCCCATCGCGGTAAGCCCCGCCCCCGGCACCGACGCTATGCAATGCACTGCAAGTTGCCGACTGTACCGGGCTTAAGCCGGTAAGCCACGCCCCCATCGCGCGGGCATGTTCAATAAAACAAATGGCGGTGCTATGCCATGAGAAGTAACAGCGGCCCCAGCGCAAAAGGTAACGAAGTGTTGCGTCTGCTGAAGAGGTGGCAGTAAGCATCGCGTGTTGTCAACTGTACCAGGCTAAAGCCGGTAAGCCCCGCCCCCACCCAATGCACGTGGCCAATCAAACCAGGCTTAAGCCGGCGAGCCACGCCCCCTGCGCCGACCCAATGCTATGTAATTCACTGCAATGCAATTGGTTTTTTGCCCTTAGTGGGAGTTGAACCCAGGACCCCAGCGCTGCAAGGCTACTGTGCTAACCACTGAACCACCGTGCTGCCTCTACTCCAATGCAATTTAAATGAGGGCATGTTTGAAAAAACAAGTGGCGGTGCTATGTTATGAAAAGTAGCAGCCGCTTCAGCGCCAAAGGAAATGATGGGTTGCGTCTGCTGAAAAGGTGACAGTAAGCATTGCATGTTGCCATAGTTGCACACTGTACCTGGCATGACGCGGTAAGCCCCGCCCCCATGGCGGTAAGCCCCGCCCCCGGCACCGACGCTACGCAATGCACTGTGTGTTGCCTACTGTACAGGGCTTAAGCCGGTAAGCCCCGCCCCATCGCGGTAAGCCCCGCCCCCGGCACCGACGCTATGCAATGCACTGCATGTTTCCATCTGTACCGGGCTTAAGCCGGTAAGCCCCGCCCCATCGCGGTAAGCCCCGCCCCCGGCACCGACGCTACGCAATGCACTGCAAGTTGCCGACTGTACCGGGCTTAAGCCGGTAAGCCCCGCCCCCGGCACCGACGCTATGCAATGCACTGCAAGTTGCCGACTGTACCGGGCTTAAGCCGGTAAGCCCCGCCCCCGGCACCGACGCTATGCAATGCACTGCAAGTTGCCGACTGTACCGGGCTTAAGCCGGTAAGCCCCGCCCCATCGCGGTAAGCCCCGCCCCCCGGCACCGACGCTACGCACTGCACTGCAAATTGCCGACTGTACCGGGCTTAAGCCGGTAAGCCCCGCCCCCATCGCGGTAAGCCCCGCCCCCGGCACCGACGCTATGCAATGCACTGCAAGTTGCCGACTGTACCGGGCTTAAGCCGGTAAGCCACGCCCCCATCGCGCGGGCATGTTCAATAAAACAAATGGCGGTGCTATGCCATGAGAAGTAACAGCGGCCCCAGCGCAAAAGGTAACGAAGTGTTGCGTCTGCTGAAGAGGTGGCAGTAAGCATTGCGTGTTGTCAACTGTACCAGGCTAAAGCCGGTAAGCCCCGCCCCCACCCAATGCACGTGGCCAATCATACCAGGCTTAAGCCGGCGAGCCACGCCCCCTGCGCCGACCCAATGCTATGTAATTCACTGCAATGCAATTGATTTTTTGCCCTTAGTGGGAGTTGAACCCAGGACCCCAGCGCTGCAAGGCTACTGTGCTAACCACTGAGCCACCGTGCTGCCTCTACTCCAATGCAATTTAAATGAGGGCATGTTTAAAAAAAACAAGTGGCGGTGCTATGTTATGAAAAGTAGCAGCCGCTTCAGCGCCAAAGGAAATGATGGGTTGCGTCTGCTGAAAAGGTGACAGTAAACATTGCATGTTGCCATAGTTGCACACTGTACCTGGCATGACGCGATAAGCCCCGCCCCCATGGCGGTAAGCCCCGCCCCCGGCACCGACGCTACGCAATGCACTGTGTGTTGCCGACTGTACCGGGCTTAAGCCGGTAAGCCCCGCCCCATCGCGGTAAGCCCCGCCCCCCGGCACCGACGCTACGCAACGCACTGCAAATTGCCGACTGTACCGGGCTTAAGCCGGTAAGCCCCGCCCCCATCGCGGTAAGCCCCGCCCCCGGCACCGACGCTATGCAATGCACTGCAAGTTGCCGACTGTACCGGGCTTAAGCCGGTAAGCCACGCCCCCATCGCGCGGGCATGTTCAATAAAACAAATGGCGGTGCTATGCCATGAGAAGTAACAGCGGCCCCAGCGCAAAAGGTAACGAAGTGTTGCGTCTGCTGAAGAGGTGGCAGTAAGCATTGCGTGTTGTCAACTGTACCAGGCTAAAGCCGGTAAGCCCCGCCCCCACCCAATGCACGGGGCCAATCATACCAGGCTTAAGCCGGCGAGCCACGCCCCCTGCGCCGACCCAATGCTATGTAATTCACTGCAATGCAATTGGTTTTTTGCCCTTAGTGGGAGTTGAACCCAGGACCCCAGCGCTGCAAGGCTACTGTGCTAACCACTGAACCACCGTGCTGCCTCTACTCCAATGCAATTTAAATGAGGGCATGTTTTAAAAAACAAGTGGCGGTGCTATGTTATGAAAAGTAGCAGCCGCTTCAGCGCCAAAGGAAATGATGGGTTGCGTCTGCTGAAAAGGTGACAGTAAGCATTGCATGTTGCCATAGTTGCACACTGTACCTGGCATGACGCGGTAAGCCCCGCCCCCATGGCGGTAAGCCCCGCCCCCGGCACCGACGCTACGCAATGCACTGTGTGTTGCCGACTGTACAGGGCTTAAGCCGGTAAGCCCCGCCCCATTGCGGTAAGCCCCGCCCCCGGCACCGACGCTATGCAATGCACTGCATGTTTCCATCTGTACCGGGCTTAAGCCGGTAAGCCCCGCCCCATCGCGGTAAGCCCCGCCCCCGGCACCGACGCTACGCAATGCACTGCAAGTTGCCGACTGTACCGGGCTTAAGCCGGTAAGCCCCGCCCCCGGCACCGACGCTATGCAATGCACTGCAAGTTGCCGACTGTACCGGGCTTAAGCCGGTAAGCCCCGCCCCCGGCACCGACGCTATGCAATGCACTGCAAGTTGCCGACTGTACCGGGCTTAAGCCGGTAAGCCCCGCCCCATCGCGGTAAGCCCCGCCCCCCGGCACCGACGCTACGCACTGCACTGCAAATTGCCGACTGTACCGGGCTTAAGCCGGTAAGCCCCGCCCCCATCGCGGTAAGCCCCGCCCCCGGCACCGACGCTATGCAATGCACAGCAAGTTGCCGACTGTACCGGGCTAAATCCGGTAAGCCACGCCCACCATCGCGCGGGCATGTTCAATAAAACAAATGGCGGTGCTATGCCATGAGAAGTAACAGCGGCCCCAGCGCAAAAGGTAACGAAGTGTTGCGTCTGCTGAAGAGGTGGCAGTAAGCATTGCCTGTTGTCAACTGTACCAGGCTAAAGCCGGTAAGCCCCGCCCCCACCCAATGCACGTGGCCAATCATACCAGGCTTAAGCCGGCGAGCCACGCCCCCTGCGCCGACCCAATGCTATGTAATTCACTGCAATGCAATTGATTTTTTGCCCTTAGTGGGAGTTGAACCCAGGACCCCAGCGCTGCAAGGCTACTGTGCTAACCACTGAGCCACCGTGCTGCCTCTACTCCAATGCAATTTAAATGAGGGCATGTTTAAAAAAACAAGTGGCGGTGCTATGTTATGAAAAGTAGCAGCCGCTTCAGCGCCAAAGGAAATGATGGGTTGCGTCTGCTGAAAAGGTGACAGTAAACATTGCATGTTGCCATAGTTGCACACTGTACCTGGCATGACGCGATAAGCCCCGCCCCCATGGCGGTAAGCCCCGCCCCCGGCACCGACGCTACGCAATGCACTGTGTGTTGCCGACTGTACCGGGCTTAAGCCGGTAAGCCCCGCCCCCATCGCGGTAAGCCCCGCCCCCCGGCACCGACGCTACGCAACGCACTGCAAATTGCCGACTGTACCGGGCTTAAGCCGGTAAGCCCCGCCCCCATCGCGGTAAGCCCCGCCCCCGGCACCGACGCTATGCAATGCACTGCAAGTTGCCGACTGTACCGGGCTTAAGCCGGTAAGCCACGCCCCCATCGCGCGGGCATGTTCAATAAAACAAATGGCGGTGCTATGCCATGAGAAGTAACAGCGGCCCCAGCGCAAAAGGTAACGAAGTGTTGCGTCTGCTGAAGAGGTGGAAGTAAGCATTGCGTGTTGTCAACTGTACCAGGCTAAAGCCGGTAAGCCCCCGCCCCCACCCAATGCACGTGGCCAATCATACCAGGCTTAAGCCGGCGAGCCACGCCCCCTGCGCCGACCCAATGCTATGTAATTCACTGCAATGCAATTGGTTTTTTGCCCTTAGTGGGAGTTGAAACCCAGGACCCAGCGCTGCAAGGCTACTGTGCTAACCACTGAACCACCGTGCTGCCTCTACTCCAATGCAATTTAAATGAGGGCATGTTTAAAAAACAAGTGGCGGTGCTATGTTATGAAAAGTAGCAGCCGCTTCAGCGCCAAAGGAAATGATGGGTTGCGTCTGCTGAAAAGGTGACAGTAAGCATTGCATGTTGCCATAGTTGCACACTGTACCTGGCATGACGCGGTAAGCCCCGCCCCCATGGCGGTAAGCCCCGCCCCGGCACCGACGCTACGCAATGCACTGTGTGTTGCCGACTGTACAGGGCTTAAGCCGGTAAGCCCGCCCCATCGCGGTAAGCCCGCCCCCGGCACCGACGCTATGCAATGCACTGCATGTTTCCATCTGTACCGGGCTTAAGCGGTAAGCCCCGCCCCATCGCGGTAAGCCCCGCCCCGGCACCGACGCTACGCAATGCACTGCAAGTTGCCGACTGTACCGGGCTTAAGCCGGTAAGCCCCGGCACCGACCATGCTGAAGCGACCCGGGCGCACCCGGCACCCGACGCTATGCAATGCACTGCAAGTTTGCCACTGTACCGGGCTTAAGCCGGTAAGAACCCGCCCATCGCGGTAAGCCCCGCCCACGGCCACGACGCACGCAAGGCACTGCAAAGTTGCCGACTGTACCGGGCTTAAGCCGGTAAGCCCGCCCCGGCCGGACGCTATGCAATGCACTGCA